>NW_010555541.1:0-10241 GCF_000687285.1 Phaethon lepturus
CGCCCCCCCTGATGCCCCTCAGCCTCTCCACTTCCTCTTTCAGCTCTGCCACCAGGCTGAGCAGGTCGCTCACCTGGTTGCACCGCACGCAGGTGGTGTCTCCGCTGGTCTCTGGTACAACCGACAGGCTCAGGCCCTCTTTGCAGCCAGATACTTGGACAGAAGAGCATATTCAAGCTGGCAAATAGTTCCTTTCTTCACTAAGAAGAGCAAGTCAAACTTTGTTTGACAATGCAGGGGATACACATTCAATTCTCACTTCTGCCATGAGAAATCACTGGTTGTGATTTTTGCTTACCAGAAATCTTAAGCATTTCTTCAGCATCCTGAAAGTCAAGCATCATAAATCAAATTTCTAGAGACACTATTCTGAAGACTGAAAGACTCACTCTGAATTTTATCTGATTCACAGAAGTATTAAGAGTAATACAAGGCTGTTTGCAGAACCATGCATAGGGAAAAACAACCATAAAACTGTTAATCTAACACCTTCTTTATGCCCTCAAGAAACAAACACACGGTTAATCAGAGTGTATGGTCATCTTCTATGAAAACAGCTAGTTATGAGTCTGAACTACACACAGCTTATCCACACCAAAACTGGGTTATACAAATATCAAAACTATAATAAAAACTTACAAGTGGTAATGAACAGAAGCCAAAAACATATTTTAAAAATTACTTATAAATATTTAACAGAAAGTATGACTGACCATAATAATCACATTCACACTCTCAGTCTCTCAGTCTTCAAGACTAAGTGCTTATCTGGATACTATTCTTCAACCAAATGCAAGTTACTTGGATCAATACAAGGGTAAATGAGTTAAATTTAATACACTGCAATATACAGAAAGTCAGATTGGATGACTTCTCATCACTTTATAATTTAATAAACTACTAGAAACTAATAACAAGTTGAGTCATACTTCCCATCAGAGAATCTTAGACAGCCAATTTTAGAGAAATTGTGAAGAATCTATCAGAATATATGTATTACCATTACTGTTCTCTTTTAATCACAAGAGAATTTTATTCCTCAGTTCAACATCTTTTAACAAAAACAGTATTCCACAGCAAGTATATAATTAATAAAAACATGATCTCTAAAAATGCAATCCTCCAATTCTAATTTGAGTGTTTTTTTAGTGTATGTTATATATTCAGTATAGCCATGTCACTTAAATGCTTCTATTTTTCATTTGACAGTGAAGCAAATTTCCTATTTCCTATGTATGACTGAAGAGAAAAGCAATCGTTGTGGAACAGCCATAGAAAAAAGTTTACAATGCTCCTTGAAACTATTATTTTACTCACATATGCAAGTATCTTCTAGTACATTCATTAATAATACCCACTCAAGGAAGCAGGAAGTTGAGAGAAAGTAATAACTTGCTTGATTTAGTCAGAGAGACAGTCACATTATGGGTGAATGGGGAGTGATGAGTGGGTAGCACAAAATGTTAAAAACCTTGAAGATTTTTTGCCCACATATTCTTTCCAGCTTTTACTGAAGGTATTGTCATGGTTTAACCCCAGCCAGCAACTAAGCACCACACAGCTGCTTGCTCACTCCCCCACAGTGGGATGGGGGAGAGAATCGGAACAGTAAACCAGAGAAAACGCATGGGTTGAGATAAAGACGATTTAATAGGTAAAGCAAAAGCCACGCACGCAAACAAAGCAAAACAAGGAATTCATTCACTACTTCCCATGGGCAGGCAGGTGTTCAGCCATCTCCAGGAAAGCAGGGCTCGGTCATGGGTAACGGTTACTTGGAAAGACAAACGCCATAACTCCAAATGTTCCCCCTTCCTCCTTCCTTCAGCTTTATCTACATGGTATGTTCATTTAACACCGTGCTTGCAGTGCAACTTTCTTTAATCACTGTGCATCAGATAAAATCTAATGAATATGATTTCTATTTGTATTTCAAACCAGCATCTGACATGTCATGCAAGCTACAGGAGGAGGTGAAAGCCTCAAAGAGCTGAGGTTTCAGAATTTTAAAAGACCTTATATAAAAGAAGCCAAAAGATATGGACTGAAGAAAACACAGATGGTAAAAAAAAAATAATCCTGTGATCACAGGTTATACACAATGGCTAAATTGTTTTTCTCAGATTCTAATCAAAGTTTAAACTCTTCAAAGCAATTGTTGTCATCATGCCAACTTTACATGATAAGATAGCTGCATGTATTTAAATTATTTTCATGTATCTGTGGAATAACCTGCATAAAAGATGTAGTTGCATGACATACAGATTAGAATGAAGATGTGGTATTGTAGGTTTTTTTGTTAAACGTGACTTAAATTCACAGCAAGGTCACATATTACTATTAGAGATGTTATTAACAAGAATTGCAGGACTATTAATGATTTGGAGGAGCTCTTTCCTCAATAGTGGAAATATATTTTCCTTTATCCTATCTTTTTCAGTTCATGCAAGTAAAGGAGGAAGGAAATGAAGATGATGAGAATTACACGTGTTTTGAATTAATTTTGTTCAGTTCTTACACAGTTGCTTTTGGATTCTAGAATTCATCTACTTCAGTGCAACTACAGTGTTTTTTTCATACATAATATAAATGAGATCATACTTGCCCAGTGATTATCTCGCATGATAGGTGGGCTGGAAATAAGTGTTTACTTCCAACTACTGCTTTTGATCAACAGATTGATAGTTTCCATTTCAGTCTGCATTGGAACTTCTAGCAGTTGCATCAGCTAACGATTGGAAAAACATGTCATCCATAACTTAGTGTTGGTCAACCCACGTAAACAAAGAAGGAAACTTCTTGTTAATAGAAGGTGCCTAGTATTTTTAGAGTCATCACAACGTACTAACAATGCTGTCTTTTGAAGGAAGACCTGAAATATGTCCAGACCAAACCCTACTCGTATTTTATCAGTCTCATAACATGCTCTTTAAAATGATATGCTGGTGCTTAAAATGTAACAAGTGATTCTATGACTTTTATATATTTCATGCTTGAGTGAAAGATGACTAAAAGTGTATGAATATTGACAATCAATGTTTTAATTAAAATAGTTTGAATTATATGTAAGACAAAATAACAAAAAGAAAAAAAATACCTTTTAACCACTTTTTTTCATAAAGAAAGGTAGACAAAGGGGGGGAGAAAATTTTCAAAGCCAAATATTTTAAAATATGAAACTGAATAGGAAGGTTGTGAGCCAAATCTCAAAAGCACAGATTAAACTGGAATCTGAAATCAAAGGGTAAACAATGAGTCTTCAGTACTAAAGTTAAAGCCCTTAGAAATACATACTAAATAAAATGTACTGCCACTCATGAATACTATATACAGAAACATGGAGCACCAAAATAGAGATGGTACAGTCATGCAGGAAAAATAATATATATTATTAAACTAATATTAAAAAGGTGATATATTAAAACGTATTCGTTTTTTAAACTCACTCACTTGTGACCAATCTCATGTGCAATGGTAAAAGCTGAACCTAGGCCAATGTCTTCATTAATGCTGCAGCTCCTTTCAGGCTCACACATTCCAGCCACAGAGGCCAAGCCTGAATAAACAGAAGGAGACACAAAGGTCATGCCAAGGTGTTTCAGTCTTAAAAGCCCTCGTTATAAATGCCTGGATTCTTTTAAATAATCTCTATGCACAGAAGGAGCAGTTGGCAAAAGGTTAACTTTCTAGTCATTTGCAAAAATCACTGGGGGGAATTTCACCTTGCAAGCTAGACATTAATATTTTTTGAACTGCAGTCAGTGCTGGAAAATGTCTAGACTAGGGGTTAGATTTATAAATTTTACTTCTGGTAACTTTGGACCACCTAGTAACTTGAGCCAGGAGAGGAAATTCAAGAAAACATTTCTATTTTAACATGCTTGAGCCTGAATAAAGTAAAATGTATCCACATTATTTTTCTAAAGAAATGTTTAAGTTTAGTGGGTTCATAAAAACACACAAGCAACTTTTTTAGCTACAAAAAGCCCCACATGGTACATTTAAAAAAATTATAAAAGCAAAACTGAATGCATCAATGAAGAGAGAAAAGACATGTTAATAACAAGCATTCATTTAACCATTTAAGTATTTTCCATTTATCACCCATCATCTTCTGGAATTAAAACCTTACTGTATTACAAGTGCCTTTAGAAACTTTCTTTAGAGAGAGAAAGCTCTTCCTTATCTTATACATTCTTCAGCAACAGAGTATCACACAACATACTGCCGACATAATTTGCTGCCGCTAGAGAAAGCTCTAAACATCAGATTTATTTAACATATTCCTCCCTAGGGTTTCTTATCTAAAAAAAGCAGTAATCCTTTCTTTAAGGAAATTACCTGCTCAGTTAACTACACTATAACAAAACAATGACTGGAAAAAGTACTATGTCAAATTATTCTGTTTAGACTAACAGAAGCGATTAATAAGATGACAAGTGCTTCTT
Organism: Phaethon lepturus; assembly: GCF_000687285.1. Taxonomy (NCBI): domain Eukaryota; kingdom Metazoa; phylum Chordata; class Aves; order Phaethontiformes; family Phaethontidae; genus Phaethon; species Phaethon lepturus. The sequence goes on from NW_010555541.1 coordinate 4,449, forward strand.
GGCTGTGTCCACATTAGCAAGTAATTTGAAGCCATAGGAGTTGGTCAGCAGAGTGAAGCACTGATATTGAGGCTCCTCACATATTTTTGTATGTGTTTTGGACATTCTACTTTGGACTAGTTTAATCCCATAGGCCGAACATATTCACTACATATGTGGTTCAAAGCTTTCAAAAGGAAAAAATATTACAGGATATCATGAGAATACAGCCCATGTGATTTAGACCTTAACGTCTCCTGTAGGCACATATGGAACTTTTGGGGAGTATGTGTTCTGACTTCATTTTCTCCAAAACAAATCTGGTTTGCACATACCAAAACATACTCTGATAACCAAACTGACATGGGCAAAAGGCAACAATGTGTGTCTGTAGCATTTGCATCAAAACAGTACTACTGCTCTAAATCAAATCACCAGTGTAGACACAACCACTGAGGACAGGATGAAACACCAGAAGAAAAACGACTATCCATTAAGAAAAATCTGTAATTTGTTTGCATTGTGCAAGCTGTAGAAAATACAATAATTACAGTTCACCTGCCTGAACTATGCTTTTCTAATCAAGTAGGACATTCTGAAGACAACATGGCAATACTTACATAACAACTGTCATGTTCCCCTGCAAATTTTGCTACATTTGAGTGATGAAGTCACCTCTATCTTCAGATCTTATAACTGAGCACTCGCTTCAGTGACTTACAGGACCAGATTAATGATTTACAATTCCATATCATGCTTGCAGAAAGTGGCAGAGATCAAGTCCAGAACCCAGTCTATGGCTCAGATTTTAAAAAAAGTTGTTCTTCACTGGAGCCACAGAGGTGCTGCAAAGACATCTGAGGTCTATCTTTTCTAAGAGTTTCCATGCAAGATGCGCTATTTTAGGAAACTGGAATAGGAGAGAGACATCTATGCCACAGTAAATCCTTTACTTCTGTTTCTACCTAGAACACCAATGATTCAGGTTTCTTCAGACCTTTTGAGACCTGAGACTTCTGTTCACACCTTAAATATATGCTTAACTTTAGTTACTGGAGGTCAGTGGGACTTAAGCATATTAAATGCCTTGCAAAAGAGGGCCACAGGGCCTTGTCTCTTCTCCCATTCAATGCCTATAGTGCAAATAAAGTGTCATGGTTCTGTTGCCAAGGGTCCCATAACAGTGAGTTGGAACTGATACCATATGTGATTTTTTTTTTTTTTAAAGTCTATCCCCTGTTATGCTGGATTCAAATGAAGCAGCATTTGCCTTCATGCCAAAGTCTGATACAGTAAGAAATAGTACACTAATGATCTGCGTTAAAGATATCACATATCAAATAGTTCATCGGTGAATGTACGCCCTTTAAAACGTTCTTCTTTTAAGACTACAGTTGCAAAGACAATTATATGACATCAATATAGACAGTCTCTTCAGTTTTGTCTCTTCCACACGGATATTAAAAGAAAATCAATTACATTTAGAAATTCATCATCATTTGACTTTTACTAAAACATGCTGTGGGTATTGTTTATATTTACAACAGGCAAAATTCTGATCTTTCCCCATGTAAACTACTTCCCTGTGCCACAAGCATCATGCTGACTTGAGCAAGACTTGTAAAAAAATCAACATGAGTTAAGGCTAGCAAAGCATACAGTAATACAGGGAAAGACAAAGCAAATAAAATTATGAGCTCTGATTATGAGAAAAGTATCAATAACCTGAACTAACTGAATTAGAATTATATCTTTAAATAATTCTGAGAAAGAGACTTACATGAAAGGATCCAAACTGAAAAGAAAATATACTCTTTGAATAATGTTTCGTTCATATATTAAAGCACTACTAAAGGTAACAACTATAGTACAGTAAATAACTTAGGTATGGAGAAAACAACAGTTCTGCATCCTGCACTCAAGGTTGCTTGTGTTTCTCCAATGTCAAAGCACTGTTTTAAGGAGTTCAATATTACTGTAATTTATATCACTGTTATTTTTCTCTAAGTCTGTGAAAGTAACAGTCTGAAGCTGTACTCCTTGTGTACAACAGACCAGCAGTGTAAATCTCGAAGCCTGTTTCTTTTGTAGGGTGTTTTTGGGGGGGTTGTGGTTTTTGGTGGGTGTTTCTGTTGTTGTGGTTTTTTTGTTTAAAATTTCTTATGGACTTTTATTTGTTTTTTTTTTTAATTGGTCATGGAGGCAGGTTAAATAGAAATAAACACTAATACCTCTCCTCTAATTATTGCTTGGTAAGTTTGAGTCATCTGCTAGATTTTATCAGCATTACAGCTGCCAGAGAAGAAAAGCCCATCAGCAGCTCACTTAGTTTAAACTTCTAGCAATCTATCAAAGCATAAAAACCATCTAGGTTACCCTTTATTATTCATGTTTATAAAACTGCAAAATTTTGAAAGTATAAATTTAAAAAAAACAAATCAGACAATAAATTAATAGCCAAATATAAAGCAAGGAAACAAACAGCAAATACAAGCTGAAATTTCTCTTTATAATCTTACCTAGCGTTCCACAAGGCTTGTTTTTATAAGTGCAGATATCATATCTGTTAAGGAGAAAAAAAGTAGATAAAATATGTCAGAGAATCAAATTTGCAAGGTATTTTGTGTATTTATCACATATCTGTATCATAGTTCAAGCTGTCAGACCACAATCAGCTTAATTATGTGCAGCCAGCTGGTGTCAGCATTTTTACACTGGTATAAACCACAAGCTGCAGTACACTCACAGATGCTGGCCTCAGGCCAGTGGGACACCTGCCAGTAAAAAAAAAGAATGGTTAAAGTGGATCTTTGTAATCACTAGCTCCATAAAGCAGTCTACCATGCTGTTACGAGGTTATAGCAGCGTGTCTACAGAGTGCTACTGATACAAAACACTTTTACTTTTTGAATATATTGGAATCCTCTTACAGTCTCATACTTGTCAACTAAACAATATTAATTGTAACTCCTACTATTTAAACTTTGATTCTAATTAAAAACTATAACTCTCAATTATTACACAAAAAAAAAATCTTATGAACTGCCATTATAGTTTCCTTCTCGTTATCTTCTAGTGATTATATGTGTCTTAAGAGTACACTGTAACAAACTAAAACTAAAAACATATTGTTGCCAAAAGTTAAAATGTCTTGAAAGGAGAATTTTCATCATTTTAGATATGACCTTCCAAATACAGAAGCTCAATGAGGTTTTGTGTAGTTAACATGTTAGTATCCAGAGCTGAAAATGGAATTAAAATGTTTTCTGCAGCATAGCTAATAATAGCAGCAGTCAATTCATTAATTACACCTTCATATTTTGAATATGCAACACTATGATATGGCTACTGATATGAGAACACTCTTACAATGCCTTTGATTTTAGAGGATTTATACTAATTTCCTTGCAGTATGTTTCAGAATAATTTCCATTATTTTGAATGGTGAGTGAAAACGGATTAAAAGATACTACCTTTATGCTTTAATTTTTAACCCAAATATTTACTAATTTCAGACCACCAGAAATTTCTGTTAAAAATAACATATAAGGACTGTTTTCAAATGGGTTATCACATAGGGTCTGATCATGAGACATATACCTTTCAGTGCTAACAGAGTTAAGGTCTGTCTGTAAGCCAAATCCATAGACAAAATAACAAAGCTTAAAATTTGGAACAAATCCAGTAAACTCTCTGCATGTAGACTGCTGTGACCATATGGAATTCCTCTGATTTTTAAAGGTACTAGGTGTGGAGCAGTTTGCGGGATTAAGCTCTAATTGTGAACTTAAATGTTCATATGCATTGATCTCACCAAGGTGGTTCAAACTCTGCTATTCTATATGCACGTAAAGCTCTCAATGATTTCCCATTTGCTGTTTGGAGAGTGGGAGGTAATCAAATCAGCAGTCATATAAAATGTGTTGAAATATAATTCGGTTTTGTATGTCACAAAGCTATAAGATGACACAAAAACAGAGAGAAAGATTTTTTTACTGTACATTTCCTGCCTTTTACGTATGTAAGGAAACAAACTTCTTATTTCTGCATTTAGGACAGAGCCTGAACCTAACCCTAGTGAAGTTCCTGAAAAATTATTCCTCAAAGCAAGCAGACAGGGCTCAGGCTTATTTAGTGAGAAAACCCAAATTTGCCCAAATACCTTTAAAATGTAGTTTAGAACTCAACACAAGGAAGTCTGTGCAATACACAGGAAGTATTGGTCTTCTAATTTTTTTAATATAAAATACAAATAGGAAAAAAACAATTAAGTCATATATCCTTAGATAAAAGAAGAATGTTTAAGAAGAAAGCCAGTTCTACTAAACTCAAGTAAAATGCTGTCACTGATTTCAGCAGAGCTGAAAATTTGCTCTTATGGCCTGAATCTGCTTACTCTCATACAGGTATGAATCTGAAGTTACTTCTCACATTCGGTTCAGTTTCACAAGGAACTGTGATAGGAGAGATTCATATGCATTAAAACCCCTTTTTCTGTTACACTTTTGAAAAACAAAGACCATGGTATCCTTCTGTTTGTGCTGGATAGTGAGTATTCTTCATTATGCATAGGCTAGTATTTATAAGAAAATGTGATAATAATGAAACTTAAATTAGATAATAAAACTAAGGAAAATATAATTTTATTTTCCAATACACTAACTATTTTTGCAAGAACATACCCAGATAGTAATGGTATTCTAACTATGGCTTCATTAAATCTTCAAATTTTATAATCAATAATAATTTCCTGTAAGGAGCATTCATAGACTCTATTATTCCTTGGTTTAATAGGAAAAACCTCTAAGTTTTCAATGTCAAATGACTGACTTTACATACATCATCTTCAAGCTCTTTTTTTTCCCTTTCATATGGATGGTTTCTGCTTGTGATTTTTTTGAAAGCTCATATCATTTTTGTGTACTGAACTGTTCAATTCCATCATTTGCTTCTCTATATGATTCAGCCAAATCAGCCTAACTTTTGATTAGTCTTTTGATTTGATCTTTTTGATTTGATCCAGTCTTTTGATTTTAATACCACTTCCTCTAACTTTATTTTGAATTTCCAAGGAATCTATTTAACCCACAGATGTTGGGTTCTAAAATGCAGGAAACTACAGAGTCAATACTTGCCAGATAGCAGCTTCAAGCCAAGAAACCCCTGAAATGACAAATCATCCAGACTACCCATTAGATTTCATAGGTCTAATTGCTATTTAAAAAAAAAAACCACACCCAAAAACCAGAAACAAAAACAAACACCACCCCCCCAAAACCCACACCACAAAAAACAACCACCACCACCAAAAAAGAAAACCAAACCAAAGGTGAAGATGGGTCATAGTTGTCACCAGGACCTTAGTAAATACTTCAGGAACCACAGACAACAAAAAGTTAAGCTCTCAAGCTAACAACGATCTCAACCAACCATTAAAAAAATATAACAGTCATGAGGGCTATGCAAAAATGCAGTTTGCAAGATGTGAATATATTTTCTTTTTTATTCACTGACAGAATGTGTAGGAAGGCCAACATACAAAATTTGAATGTAAGAATACAAATATGCAGGTGTCAAAAAACCTCAGGATGAGATGACAGCCTGTTCATTTTGAGACAGCAAAGTAAATCCTTTGCCCAAGTTGGAAGAGAAGATCATATGTCTCCTGATAAAGTGGGTGCCCAGGCTGGGGAAGTGAAATGTGGAAAGAGGCAAGATTGTCGATTACATGTCTGCCGTGGTTTAGCCCTAGCCGGCAACCAAGCACCACGCAGCCGCTCGCTCACTCCCCCACGGTGGGACAGGGGAGCGAAT
>NW_010555541.1:10267-12960 GCF_000687285.1 Phaethon lepturus
CGGAAGAGTGAAAGTGAGGAAACTCATGGTTTGAGATAAAGACAGTTTAACAGGTAAAGCAAAAGCCGCGCACGCAAGCAGAGTAAAACAAGGAATTCATTCACTGCTCCCCATCGGCAGGCAGGTGTTCAGCCATCTCCAGGGAAGCAGGGCTCCATCACGCGTAGTGGTTTCTTGGGAAGACAGACGCCATAACTCTGAACATCCCTCCACCCCTTCCTTCTTCTTCGTCCCAACTTTATATACCAAGCATGATGTCATACGGTATGGAATATATCGTTGGTCAGCCTGGGTCATCTGTCCTGGCTGTGTCCCCTCCCAGCTTCCTGTGCACCCCCAGCCTTCTTGCTGGCAGGCCAGCACGAGAAGCTGGACTATCCTTGACTACTTAGCAACAGCTCAAAACATCAGCATGTTATCAACATTTTCTCATCCCAAATCCAAAACATAGCCTCACACTAGCTTCTGTGAAGAAAATTAACTCTATCCTGGCTGAAACCAGGACAATGTCCATTCACACCCTGAATGGATCAGTAGTCATTTGATGAGGCAGATGGGGAAGAGGTCTGGGACTTCTGGACACACTTGCAGGGCTGCTGAAGAGCCACATCAGACAGGTAGGAAATGTATGATGTCACTGTCACTGACAACTCCAACTGATCAGCCAGAAGGAAACAGCAGAGATAGACTATTACCAGGTCAACAGAATGGTCAAGAATTGGAGTGATAATAGCCTCCTGTTGTGCCATGAATCAAACACGAAGTGTTAGTGTGTCCCTCCAAGGGCTCAAAAGGGCTCAAAAAACCCAAAACTGTATCAGTCACACCAGTCACGGAGCCATGAATTAATAGACTGGGCCTGTCTGTTTCTTCCTGTGTCACTGCTTGCAACTTTGGCGAGCTGCAGGCAATCCAGGAGATTCCTGGAGTGCATGCAGGATAACTTCTTAGGCCAGGTAATAGACAGCCCTACCAGAGAGGATGCCATACTGGACCTGTTGGTCACCAAAGCAAGTGAGCCAATTGGCAACATCAAGATTGGAGGCAGCCTGGGCTCCAATGATCATGCTCTGGTGGAGTTTGCAGTCCTGAGGGATATGGGGCAGGCAAAGAGTCAAGTCAGGACTCAGAACTTTAGGAAAGCAAACTTCCAGCTCTTCAGGGAGTTAGTCAATAGGACCCCCCCTGGGAAACTGACCTCAGGGACAAGGGAGCAGAACAGAGCTGGCAGATCTTTAAGGATGCTTTCCACAGAGTACAAGAGCTCTCTATCCCCAGGTGTATGAAATCAGGAAAGGAAGGCAAGAAACTAGCATGGCTGAGTGGAGACCTGCTGGTCCAACTAAAAAGCAAGAAGGAAATGCACAGGCAGTGGAAGCAGGGATGGGTATCCAGGGATGAGTACAGGGACACTACCCGGATGATAAGGGATGAGGTCAGGAGGGCCAAGGAGCAGCTGGACCTGAACTTGGCAAGGGATGGAAAGACTAAAAATAAGGGCTTCTACAGGTATGTCAGCCAGAAGAGGAAGGTGAAAGAAAGCGTACCCCCCTTCATGAATAAGACTGGCAGACTGGTAACAATGGATGAGGAGAAGGCTGAGGTACTGAATGACTTCTTTGCCTCAGTCTTCACTGGCAGTCTCTCTTCCCACACCTCTCAAGGGGATGAACTGCAAGATGGGAACTGGAGGAGCAAAGTCCCTCCCACTGTAAGAGAAGATGAGGTTCGAGACCACCTGAGGAACCTGAACATGAACAAGTCTATGGGACTTGACGAGATGCATCCCTGAGTCCTGATGTAGTTTCCAAGCCTCTCTCCATATTTGAAAAGTCATGGCATTCAGGTGAAGCCCCTGGAGACTGGAAAAAGGGAAACATTGCACTCATTTTTAAAAATGATAGCAAGGAGGACCCTGGGAACTACCAACCCATCAGCCTCACCTCTGTGCCTGCAAAGATCATGGAACAGTTGATCTTCCTAGAAGCTATGCTAAGGCACATGGAGGACAGGGAGGTGATTTGAGACAGCCAGCACAGGTGGCTTTACCAAGGTAAGTCCTGCCTGACCAACCTAGTGGTCTTCTATGATGGGATGACTACATCAGTGGACAAGGGAAGAACTACGGTTGTCATCTATCTGGACTTCTACAAGGCCTTTGACACAGTCCCCTGCAAAATTCTTCTCTCTATATCAGAGAGATATGGATTTGATGGGTAGACTGTTAGGTGGATGAGGAATTAGTTGGATGGCAGTATCCAGAGGGTAGTGGTCAACAGCTCAATAGTTATCGGCGACTTTGACACAGTCCCCCACAACACCCGTCCCTCTGAATTGGAGAGATATGGATTTGATGCGTGAACTGTTGGGTGGATGAGGAATTGGTTGGATGGTCACATCTACTGGGAAGTGGTCAACGGCTCAATGTCCAGATGGAGATCGGTGACGAGTGGTGTCCCTCACGGGCCCATACTGGGACCAGTACTGTTTAATATCTTCATCAGTGACATAGGGGGATTGAGTACACACTCAGCAAGTTTGCAGATGACAGCAGGCTGAGTAGTGTGGTTGATGCCTGAGGGACGGGATTCCATCCAGAGGGCAAGTTCAAGGAATGGGCCCGTGTGAACCTCATTACATTCAACAAGGCCGAGTGCAGGGCCCTGAACCTGGGTCGGGGCAACCCCCAGTAT
>NW_010555542.1:0-40102 GCF_000687285.1 Phaethon lepturus
CCTGCCTCGGGTGCTCGCCGAGCACCTGGCCGCTTCCTGCACTGTTCTAGCAGCTTGCTGCGCAACATTGAGGGTTTGTTGTGGGGTTTTTTTTTCTTCTTTAAAAGGACTTTTCCGAAGTCTCCTTCCAATTTGCAGTATCGTGGTACTGCAGAACTGATTCCTTTAATTCTTAAAAAAAAAGGGGGGGGGGAGGAAGGCTTTCAATCATGAACGTCCTCTTTTTCCAAGAGAAAGTAATTTTGTGGTGGTTTAGTCTGGGTGATACATTTCAGAGGTTTCATTTAGTGCGCTGTTGTTTGTAGCTCATATTTGTCTTCTGTTCGTATTATTTGATAAGTCCATTTTATTGAGGTTTTACAGAGGTGCCCATATTATGCCTGTGTGACGTGTGGAAGTATTCAGAATGAAAGTGAACTCGGGTCCACGGTGAAGCAGTCTAAGTACTTGAGAGCACATTTCGGCTTTAACGTGCACTTGCTAGGTCTAACTGGTATGTGTGTGGGAAAGCACTGCAGTAGTGACGGCATAATTTTCATGTGAAGTCGCCAATGTCATATGGATTGTTTGTAAGGTTTTATATGATGTGGACTGTGTATTTTAAGGACTTAGTATTAACATCCAAGGTCCTATTTTAATGCTGCCTTACAGTTTGTCTGGCTAATTATTTAAACCTCATAAGAAATCTAGTTCCAATTTGGACACATGACTTGTGTATTCTTTTCAGTCGTGTCGCATGTTAGTTAAACCTCAAGGATATTTTTTTAAAGGTTGACTTGTCTTGGGACTGCTGTAATAAGAACTGTTTTCTAGACCAATGTCCTGTTTATAGGAATTCTCAGCAATTCAGATGGATTTTGGCCTGTTTCTAGGGCAGTGTAAAAATACTTGATACGGTGTGGTCGTAAGAGATAAGAAATGCCTCTGTACTTGCAGAAGGATTAATGGGAAATCTTAAGTGGTGTTTTTTGGGGAGGAGTAATGTATTAATTTTATCAAGTAACTTGTCTTTTTATGACTCTTAGTACCATCCTTGTCTCAATGAAATTATAATGTACTGTATGTCGTAATACAATTCTAACCAGTTTCATGGCTTTCAGGGAAAATAAAGAATCGGTGTCAGAACATATTTAAAACAACTCAGTCTCATGGTGGTAGCAAATAGGGGTTAGGCTTGATATTAGAGGTTTGGGAAGGTCAGTATATGACATATTGGTACTGAAATACTGAGTCCATCCTTGCTAGTCAGTCCTACAGCAGCAGTGACAGAGCAGCTGTGGGATTTTTTCCTTTCGCATGGACAGTTTTGCTTACTTTTAAGTACGTGCATTTGGACAAGTCAGTGTTTTGAGTTTGTGTACAAGTTAAAACCCTTTTCCTAAATGCTTGCTGATGTTCGGCTATGAATGTTAACAACTCACAGAAAATACTAAATGCCAAGTGCTTTTCTCTTTAGTATTTTAGCGAGATAAGTCTACTTTGAATTTATCATAAGTACAGTTCAAAATACATGGCAACATTAATAGTGATTGTTCTTCAGAAATACTCTACATGAGCGTTTATAGAATATCAGTAATTCTTACCAGTAAACAGATGTTAGATGAAGTACTATTTTGTCAGGCTGAATCAAGAATTTAAAACATCTCTCTGCCCTTATTGTAATAGTGACTTGTTCTAGCTGAAGTAGGGAGGTTAATTTATATGAGTAACTTACAGTTACTCACATATATTAGTGTAATTAGTGTATTACACATTAAATTTATACATGCAGCTGTTGCACAGACACTTATTAAGAGGCAAACTGAAGGACATAATCAAAATAATGTATTGTATGGAGTTTTTCTATTCTATTTTTAAATAGACTAGTTGTGCTTTCCTGTAAGGATCTACTGTTCGAGAAAAGATATATGCTTGCTCCAAAGTCCCCCTATCAGTCTCTTTGGTATTACAGTTACTTTCTCTTTAAATAGATTTTCTGTTTCTGTTTTTTCTGGAAGACCTGCACAAGCCTCAGAATGAAGCTGAGAAGGGAAATTGACTCTGCTGTTAAGTCCTAAATGTAAATATTGCCTTTTTTCTTTAATCTCTCAAGCATTCTGCTTATCACTGCAGTAGAGCAAATATTTTCACTAAAAGCTGTGAATGTTGTGAGCTATCTTTTTGTGTCACTGTAAGAGGAGGAAGGAGTTGTTTTACTAGGAAATGCAGCTTCAACATAAAGCACTTCAGACCTCTTATCCCATATCTGTTCTGACAGTATGTTGATTTGGTTTATATTAAAAGATACAAACAGGAAGTTCAGTGATAACTGTAGTATGATTTCTTGTAACTTGAGGTAAATTCGTGACAGCAAAATGTACCTCCTTCTCTTCGACCTTAACAATGTTCTTTTAAAACATTCAGACCCCTTAAGTGATGTCTATTTGCGTCTGAAAGTGGTGTAGGTGACTTACTACATCCCGAAGCATGGGATTAGTTATACTGCCATAACCATGTTTTTATAAAAATGAAAAGCAGGAAATGCTGCCGTTCATCTCCTCTGCATACAGTAGCCATGTACTGTGTGACTTGCATGAAAATTAAGTGTTTGAATTTGAAAATGTATATGCTAGATATGGCAGGGCTCATCACATAGTTCAGCTGCAAGACAACCTTTGTAGATATTTATACTGTATTTTCTGCAGTTGCTGTTTGACGCCTGCTAGAGACACCAAAGACACACTGTGAAACCAAGGTTTTGACTATAACTACAAGTGTACCTGTAAAAAGCTAGTAAGTTTTAGCTTTGCTAATATGTATCACCTTTGGCTTCCAAAGGAGGGCATGGACACTTCAGCAAAGCACTGGACTGGGCAGTGGGAGAGCGTATGGTGAAAACACGGCATGGCCAAAGGTTGACTTGCAGTTTTTTATTTGTTTGTTGGGATTTTTTTGGTTTACTGAAATGATGATAACTTTCTCTGTTCATGTTGTCAAAATGTAAGGTAAAAAAATATAGCTTATTATTGACCTTGGCTATTTGTAGCTAAGGTAAAATACAATTTCATGCTTTTTAACCAAGTCGATAATGCTGGATAGTCTTAACTGGCAGCTTAAATAAGCCACCAGCTTTTCTGCTTCCAGTTTGAGCTGGATACTACTGTGAGAGAAAATTCACTTCTACCTTTTCTGTGCTGTGTGGCTTGAGAGTACTTTTGGAAGAGGGTCACCCTCTACCGTGTCTGATTTTTATCACTCTTAGTTATTGCAAGTGGTAGGGTTCTGCTTAAATGGTCTGATCTGGTATGGCAGTTTCTTTGTTCCTATACAAAGTAAGTAGATTGTAACTAACTTATCTGGAGCTTTCTGTCTCATTGGATTTGGTGATACTAAAGGTTGTCTCCACTGTCACTCAGCGGAATCTAAGTACTGCTCAGCTCAGTGCGATACCTGTGTGTAGACGTCTGCAACTCTGCTTTACCCAAAGGTCAGACACGTGGAGTACAAGACTTGGAGAATTTTCCCTTCTGTATGATGGATTTGAATTTCGTGAGATCTTTCAGTGTACTAATGCATTTGCTGTCGTTTGAAGTTGGAGTAAAGGTGACAGTGCAGCTGTGCAAAAGTTTATCCTGATGCAGGAGAGGATGAGGCCGGAGTGGAAACAAATGGCTCGGGGTGGGGATACTGCGGGAATGCTTCTGTTGGCTTTCTCTGGCTGCCAGTATTGGTGAAACTTGGCTGCAGCTTGTTTAAAATAGAAATTACATGTTGCCATGTAGGTGTTCTTTAAACAAACTTGTAAAGCTAGTTTTCAGCAGCAGTGGTGATAAGAACAGATCTGGTTTGAGTTTTGAGTTTCTGCTGCTAATCTTGGTGTTCTTGGAGGATTCTCTGCAGAGACCCAAGGGTCATCTTATTTTACTTTTTATCTGCCCAGCTCTCACTTAAAACTCTAGAATTACAGTTCATTCTTTTGCTTGAGGGGAAGTGGACAGAAAGCTTTTAAGAGGGCTTCATTACTTGTCTCTAGGTGACTTGGAGAAGGTGGCTAAATGGAAAGTTGCTTGCTGTTGCTTCCCTCTGTCTTCTATCTGTACCTGGAGGCTGTGTTGCCTGCAGGGTGCTTCCAATTTCCTGTCTTGCCTCACTGCAGAACTGGGGGATCCTGCTCGGTTGTGAATAGTCTTGAATATATTTTTTTCCTGTAAGACTCGTTTGGAGTGTTGCGAGTTTTTTTGTGTTTTGGGTTTTTTGGGGTGTTTTTTGTTTGGTTTGGTTGGTGCGTTTTTGGGGGATTGTGTGCATGGCTTGTTGTAGATTTTGGGGTGTGGTGGTGTTTTGATTTTTTTTTTTCTTTCCTTGAAAGATCGGTTTTTGAACTTGGATTAAAAAGGTCCTGAAGAAACAGCAGCTCTATTTACTTGATACTTAAGAGTAATTTGAAATTGGGAATTGTCTACCTTCTGTCTGGAAACTGATGAAATACTTTTCAAATTGTCTTAGTAAAAGCTGATAGAGCCATCATTCCCTCTCAGTTTTGCTCAGAAATATCCAATTTTTTGATAGTGCTCAGCATCTGATGACTAAGGATTTTAAATCTTTTGCAAAAAATGTTGTTTTTTTTTCTTTAAACTTCAATGTCATTGAGTATTCCTGTTTCTCTGCTGTGAGATTAAACTGGAATTCAAGTCAGCCCACCTTTGTTTCAAACTATCTCCATATATTTCTTTTGTGTCCCTGAAGTGTAAACTTTTCACATCATTCATGGAAATAAAACATAATAGTGTTTGTTCTCATGTCTTATCCTAGTATTCTAATTTGTAGTGGAATGGCTGCACACTGACATCTGACCATGATGGACATCTTGTTTTCTGAGCTCTTTTCCATCCTCTTCTTGAGCATCCAGTCATCCTGCTTTCACACAAAGTGAAAGGAGTCTTTGCTCAGCTGTTAGCAATGCTGATCGGGTCCTTTTCTGAGCTGGTAGTTAACCCCCAAAGGTGTGCAACTAATACTCCTTTTTTTGGCTCATGGACATGCATTTCATTTCACTAATTACTTCTCTCAAATACTGTCTTACACTTGAAGATTTTTTTCTTTATGTCCTGTATGACTCTCATGCTTGTATCTTCAGGACTGTCCCTTTCAGGTAGTGAAAGGGCTTGATGTAAATATCTTAAGTGTTGGAAAAAAAAAAAATCTAATTTGTGATAATACCGAACTGAGAAACAGTTTTGTTTTTTTAAACAAATTGTCAACAAGTGTTACCTCTCATTCTACTGGAGAATGCCTGCAGAATTTTATTTTAGTAGTTCTTTGTATTCTTTAAAAAGGAAGCTTCAAGGCTCAGTGGATAATAGGGTCTACCCATTACCTTCAGGTAATATTTAACTGTTCTGCATCTGATGAGGCATAAAAAAGGCAAATATCTGAAATGTGTGATGCAACTTGCAGTGACCTCCAGTTTGCAGTTCATGTAGAGTTTATTGAGCTTGTCAGATTAATACATTCTAGCAGGCAAGTGTTTGTTTATTACCATGGTTAAGACAATATTCTAGTTGCTTTGAATTATGACAGTACCTTAATTTCTGGTTGCTGACTAGGTACTTTGAAAATTCATGTGTAGTCAAGTGGGAGTTTTCTCAGTTTATCAATATTTTGCACTTTTTTTTTACTTCCATGTTTTTAGGCTGTGGAGTGGCCAGGTATGGTACTAATACTCCTTTCAATTTTTTTCTCTTCTTGAAAGTTTTAACTTTACCACCAGATAGATAATCAGTATCTTAAATGCTCCTGTAATAAATCTGAAATATCTGTTATTTCGCTAAAGTGGATGCCTAGCCTATGACTAAAGACTTATTTGCTTAATGTAATAAAATATTGCAGTTGTGACTAGCATGGAAGCTCACTGAAACAGTGCTAATGTGTCCTTAAAAATTTGGAAAGGATCTCTCATATTAAGGATCCATATTGCTTATTAATTTTGTTGGATTATTGGTATAAATAAAACATAAGTGATGGCTCCTATAATTGTGTAAAGTTCTTAGGCAGTTAAAGCTTGAAATGGAAACGTGAACAACAGGTTTTTAAATGGAGTGAAGCTGGATGTCCCTTTCTCTTAAAACTATATTAATATGCATATGCTTATTTTTAAAAAGTTATTTCAATCATGTCTGCATGTAGTTCCAGAAAATGAGCGCTTCTGGAAATACAGAACAGCCTTCAATTAGTTGGGTTTTTAACTGTAGTAACTGTACAAATAACTATACTTATTTGTAGTGAATAGCTCAAAACAGTAGGTTTCCTGATCTCTGCAGGCATGTCTGATACTCCAGACTGTAGGAAGCACTGGCGTTTCTATTAGACTTTCCATGGTAAGTGCGGAAAGTTCTTCTGTACCGCTCAGCAAATGCAGCCAGGCTGTTCGCTGCCAGCCCCGCAGTGGTGGCTACTGGCAAGGTCACTGTAACCAGCAGAACCAGCTTTCTCTTTGAACCTCCAGGGTAAGGGCCAGGATCTCCTGCACTGGTACATTCTGCTCCACACAGGCTTGTTCACACCTTCTTCAAACACCTTCCTAAAATTAACTGAGAGTTCCAGTTTCTTTCCCTGACAAGAATTTACTCTGAGTTGCAACTGCATGTTTCTTACCCCCTCCCCAGAGGCTCTTGGGAGGAAAAGCAGGGATACATGGGGAAGAGGTCTTAGAGACATTGAGATTGTTCTCTGTTTTAAGCCAGTATTACAGGAAGAGGGAGGAGAAGGAACTCCCCCGCTTCCTTGCCCAGCCTTGTGTACAAGAAAGCATGAAATAAAACTCCTTAAGCCATGTGGATCTCTGGCAGAGAGCAATGCAGATAGTCTTCAGGGTTGTAATTTTAGGCAGTGCATTGTGCCAAACTGATACAGTAAAGATGACTGATCTGTTTGGTTTCTCTCTCTGTAAAGATTGACATGCAGGCTGACACACAGACTGCCTTTTTTTGTGGAAAGAAGGCGGGTAATCCCCATCAGGGAACTGAGTAATAAAATATTTTGGATTAAACAGAGACATCTTCCATCTGTGCAAAGCTGTAAGGTGCTTTCATGTAAGGATGTGTTCAGTATTGCAAACCAGCACACACTGATACCGTCAGCAAGCTGAGTGAGGAGAAATACCAATTGTCAAAGTGTTTGGCTTAAGTGATACAGGGCAATTTAGAATTGCTGCAGTGGGTTACAGGGGTGTAATGCCTGACCATTGTTTTTGGCTTCTGCTGCAGGTCAGCATACCTCCATTCAAAATGGTTACTGTTGTCACTTGTTTCAGCTATATTGTTGGTAGTGAAGGATTCAATTCTTAAAAAGAAATCTTTTTCCTTGTATAGGTACTTCAAAGCCAGATGGGTCCAAGTGACCCCCTTCTGAATGGAAAACACGGGGGTAAAGGGTTAGAACGCAGCAGATCAGTAATATAAACAAATGTGAAGTGTTTCCTTGTGTCTTGGGTGCTCATCATTTCAGCCAAAAAGAGTTTCTCAGGCCAAAGTTTTTTCTATCTATGAAAGAAGAGAAGTCAGGGTTTGCAAACTGCACTCCTAAACTCTCCTACAAATTCTGTTTTTTTTACAGTGGAAACTGGACTTCCCTTTCTGAAGGAAAAAATTAAATAATTGTTGGAAGGCTTTGAGCTGAAAGTTGCCCTATGAGATGTCCATGAGAAAGGTCTCGATGACCTCTCATTCGACTGTTTACTGTCTGTACCAAATACATCAGTGTCAGTAACTTCCCTTGGCTGTTGCTTTTGGGATACTCTAAAATTTACCAATAACATCACAAACCTTTGTGAAAACTAGCCTTTCTCAGAAAGGTACTGTCCTTAACCAAATCTTTCCCTTATTTTCTCTAATTAACGGTATTAAGCTAATGAAATTGTTTCATGTTTATCTTTCTAAACTCATTTGGAGTATAATTGTGCTTCGTCGTCAAATTACGTTATTTACATTGAAAACTTTCAAGTATAGATTAGCTCTTTAGAAAGTTATGCATATGTATGGTAAGAGGAAGAGTGCTACTGTATCTTCAATTTTGTCTTTTAAGCATGTGGTTAAGTTCTGGCATGTTAAGGTACAATGGTAAACCGTCTTGTCCTAGTAAATACTCTGAAGTATATAATTCCCCTTAGTATCTCAGCAGAAAATTAGTATGTGCTACTCTTTGCTTGTTCTGACCTGCTCTGAGCCGCATGTTTGTGGCAATATTTTATAACTCTGCCACTAGTGAGGATGACCAGCAAGGCCAAGTGGGAAAGGACAATCGCTTCGTCATTTTGAAATCAGCTATGTATGAATTGCATTCCTGTATTTCAAAATTGACTGCAAATGGGAATATAGGTCCAGTGTCAGGGCAAGCCACTTGTAGACCCTGGGAATCAAGACTGCAAAGGGAGAGCACAGCCAGAACTTTTAGGCTCTTGGCTTCCTTTCAGCCCACAGGGTGGACTGCAGAGGAGCTAGCGAGGGGAACTAGTAGGAAATCAGGCAGCTTCTACCACGTAGACAAAGTTCCAGAGGCACTTCATAAAAATGGGTCTCCGACTTTTTCTGAATCGATAAATAAATTTTTTTTTAAGTATTTCTTTCCAGGCAGCAGCTCAGCTATATGCATAAGTATTTCCACAGTCTGTAGTAAACCCCTTAGGCAGCGGTGGAGCTTTACAGGCTTTATTCTTTGTGAGCAAGTGTTCACATCTTGTGTATCTATCCCATTAGTTGTATTTGGTGCTCAGGCTGAAATCAAGCAAGGTTTATCACCAAGTAGGTGAAATTTCTATAATGTAGGTTTTGCTCAAAACATGAATCCCAATTCAGAGGAAAATCAGGACCTGAAATACCGCAGTGCCTGCCTTGGCGCTACATGTGACTCTTGCAGTGTTCTGCTTGTTAAGTCTATCAAGCTACTGGCACCAGGGTGATGTTAGTGTAAAACCTGTTGTACTCACAATGGGTAAGTGCTGTGCATCTTGGGGCCCTCAGCTACATAAAACTTTGTATGGGACTCATGAGGTTAGTAAAGTGGACCATCTCTGATGCTTCAGGCATCAGGTGCCTATACAGCTTGAGGGGAAAAAGAAGGATGCAGGATCTGGTAGTATGGTATATGTTACAAACTGAAAGACCGCCTGGTTCTGACAGAATCTCCACATACAAATGAGTGTTTCAGTTTATGTATGTTTAGCACTTTTAGGTTGCTTCTGCCTAGGCCTTGCTGATAGTGTTTTGGTACATGCTGATTTTTGAAGTATCTGAAAATAGTGAGTTTCTGTCGTGATTAAAACCCAAATTCAAGGGATACAACAGTGAAAGTTCTCAAAAGTAAGAATATGATAGGGTTTTTTTTCCCCTTTTTTTTCTTTAATATAGCTAGGATCTTATTAACTATAAATAGCTATACTTCAGGAGCCATAAGATTTTGAAAAAAATACTCAATTTGCTTCTTTCAGCTTATTGGGAAATAATTCAGCTCTGTTCCCATTAATAATTGGAAGGGAAAGACTACTGAACAAATTAAGTTTCTTCTGTTTCCATTGATAGAAAATGTACATTAAGTTTCTCTGATTGTAGAGTCAAAAGGGCTAAACATAGCCCTGATTTGCTCAACTAGTAAGTAGGTAAACTGAATTAGAGCAAAGCCAAAAACAGATGGAGGACTGATTTATGCAACTGCAGCATTTTCAGATCTGTAAAATGCTGTCATCTGTGCAAAAGAGCTCTACTAGTTATATGAGTTGGGACCCACTGTGCTCTGTCTCCCCTCTGTGGGGAGAACACAGTTTGTGTTATGGGAGCTGGTACCTTAAGAAGGACAGGCTCTGTTTCCATTAAATATTTTCAGTTAATCTCAGGGGGAGAAGACACTGTTGCCTCTGGATTTCTGAACACCTTCTTGTGCAGAAAACATGTTGGCAAATAAATTTATGATTTGGTGAAGGCACAAAGCAGGCCTACAGATTTTGCCCTAAAGAAATTTTTAAAACTATTTTTTTGCTTGAAACCACAAATGATTAGTGCCTAAGCATAAATTCAGTCAAAGTTTTTTCATTGTAATTATAACTGGGCAAGGTTTTGGTATTTGTCAGTAACAGTCCATCCAATCTTTCCTCAGGTTTCTTTACAATCAATTTTGGAAAATAAAAAATACTGTGTAGAACTTGTTCTTCTTTCTTCCTAAGTTCGTGTTAGAGAACAAACATCTCACTTGCTCTGCTGAAGGCCCAGTGTCTGCTTCATTGCATTTCTGAACCTTATTGTGACAAGGTCTGCATTTTGATACCTAAAAGGAAATGGGAAATGAGACAATATGGGTCTAGCACTGTTACTCCCTTTCCATGTTCAAATAAATGGTATGTTTTTATAACTGGGAGGGGATGAAGCTGGCTCTCACAAGGGAAGTGGTTTGTGTAGCTGGTTCTTACCATGGCAACTTTTGATAAGGATTTGTTGGGTTACTGTATACTCATTTGGAGTCACTAAAATAATCTGTAATTACAGGATTTAAAAAGTTTTAACTCTTTCAGTTTAACTACATTAGTCCTTCAGAAGCTGTGAATGGGTAGCAGGATATAAGAATTGAGAACTGTGCTATTCCATATTCATACAGCGGCTTGCTTCTAACTCTGTGTAGATGTGTGGCTGGCTGGCTAATACTTAACCCAGACATACTAAGCAAGTAAATGGGGAAAGCTGTCTTCCTAAAGTGGTGACCTTCCCTGTCTGCAGTGTTCAAAGACATACAGTTTGGGTCCTGTATCTGAATGTTCACATGGTATGTGGTGTTAGAAATATGACTGAAGCTGACTGTGGAAATAGCTTTAGTTTTCCAGGATAGGATTACGTGATAGTGTGTTCTTTGCTGGTCCTGTGCAGTCCAGGCTGAAGTCAGCCTTGTTCCAACTCCATTTCAAAGGTGCATCTTGCTTCTGACATCTGCATGGACTTGGGGCTCTGTCACCTTACTCACAGATTGCCTGACAGTTTAGTGTAGCAATTAATTCAATGGGTGACATCAGTCTTCAGCTTCTAGTTCACAGCCAGGTCACTTCCAGTACTTAGTATAAGATTAACTTGTTGAGAAAAGTATTTCCATAAACAGTCCATTAGAAAGACACAAGTGCATGACTTGTTTCACACGTAGACTTTCTCATAAATATAGATCCACCAGTGTTTCCTGGAAACTAGTTTTTATTTCTGGTCTTTTGTATGTGTGGTGTAGTTTCACAGTGATTTGAAAAGCACTTATACACCTGTTTGAAGAAGTGAGACTGCTTTCTCAGTTACTGTCCCACTTTTGAGAAGCTGCTGTGAGACCAGTCTTCATGGTAAGAAGTGAGTCTGACATATTTAGTGATCACAGCTGTTTGCTTAATCATAGAATAATTTGGGTTGGAAGAGACCTTCAAAGATCATCTAGTCCAAGCCCCCTGCAATGAGCAGGGACATCTTCAACTAGATCAGGCTGCTCAGAGCCCCGTCCAGCCAGGCCTTGAATGTTTCCAGGGAGGGGGCATCTACCACCTCTCTGGGCAACCTGGGCCGGTGTTTCACCACCCTCAATGTGAAAAATTTCTTCCTTACGTTTAGTCTAAATATGCTCTCTTTTAGTTTGAAACCATTACCCCTAGTCCTGTTGCAACAGGCCCTCCTAAAAAATCTGTCCCACTCTTTCTTATTGGCCCCCTTTAAGTACTGGAAGGCTGCAAGAAGGTCTCCCTAGAGCCTTCTCTTCTCCAGGCTCAACAACCCCTGTCCACATAGGAGAGGTGTTCCATCCCTCTGATCATTTTGGTGGCTATCCTCATGGCCCTGTTGGATCGGATCCAGTCTTTCCTGTGCTGAGGGCTCCAGAGCTGGACCCAGGACTCCAGCTGCAGTCTTAGCAGAGCGGAGTAGAGGGGCAGAATCACCTCCCTCAACTTGCTAGCCACACTTTGGATGTGGCCCAGGATACTGTTGGTCTTCTGGGCTGCAAGCACCCATTGCCAGCTTGTGTCCGGCTTTTCATCTACCAGTACCCCCAAGTTCTTCTCATCAGGCCTGCTCTTGATCCCTTAATCCCCAGCCTTTCTTCATACCGGGGGTTGCTCCGACCCAGATGCAGGACTCTGCACTTGGCTCCACGTGGCCCTGTTCCTCGTGCTTGTCCAGGTCCCTTGGGATGCCATCCTGTCCCTCAGGTGTGTCAAGTGCACCACTCAGCTTGGTGTCGCCTGCAAATTTGATGAGAGTGCACTCGATCCCCCTGTCTATGTCATTGATGGAGATAAAGAGTACTGGTTTCAGTACAGACCCCTGAGGGACACCACTCATCAACGACATTCCTTTTGTAATCTCTTAATATGTGACAATGCCATTAAACTGGGGCACCTTTGTGATAAGGAATGTGGATTTTTTTCCTAATTTCTTTCATTCTTTCACAGTAAAACTTACATTGTGTAGCAAAGTAGATAAAATGAAATTGGATTATTAATTTGTAATAATTGGACAAATTCTGGGATAGAATTCTTACTATGTCATGTTTACACAAGTTGTTTTTAACTAAAGTTGAAGGTCCATTCAGAGGAGTCATAAAACAGCAGAGTGATCACAAATGGACTATAAACTAATACAGCTGCCATGCCGGTCAGACTGCTTGGCCATCACCTGTTTAATTTGTTGCTGCTTTATCCTTTCATATGCCGAAGCACAGCTGATGAGTAAAAGCTTTCTTGGTAGCACCTCAGGGAATTACTTCAGAATCAGTTGTTGTTATTGATTTCCTTTGGGTGAAAGATACTTCCTCTGTAACAAGGGGAATAAATTCCCCTTCCTTAAGTTGGTTCAGTTAAACCTTGCGCTCTTATTTCCCACATTTTTATGACTGTTTAATTACATGAGGAGGTACTACTGCTTCAAGTTCACAGTCCTAGTTTGTGTCTTGTGTTGCTTAAAAAAACCCCACTGTGATTTAGGTTACTACTGATTTTTGTATGGATTCTGATTTTAAATCCTCAAATAGGTAGTGGAATTATGGACAACACGCAACTTACTGAGATTTCACTTATGACTGTTTCTGAAAACAACACCTGTGAAACTTTTGGAGGAAAGCTTTATAAGGCAGACTTGACAATTTGATCTTTCCAACTAAGAATTAATGTTCTTTAAGATAATTAGCTCTTCATTTTCATTTCACTTAATTTTCAGTAAGACGGTTATGGCTGCTTGCAAATAAATGAAGTAAGTTTAAAAATTGTAGATTGGTATCATGAGTTTAGTACAAAGAGTGAGCAACTAATAACTTGTTTCAGAAGGAAGCAAGGGGAATTGAACTAGATGACCTTTAAAGATCCCTTCCAACCCAAACTTTTCTATGACTCTGTGAAGAAAAAAAACAAAGCCACAAATATAGATACTCCTTTAAGCTGTGCAAGTTTAGATTTTTACAATGTGAAAATACTTTAACCTAGCTGAGAGTACAGCAAATTACAGAAATCAGTTCAAACAGAAATGAGTTGTGCTCTACTAAATCCAACAATCAAATAAGGATTAGGTGAGTTGGGCCTCACTTGTGCCTTAAGTATATGCTGGTACCCACAGACCATACCAAAACTTCTAGCTAGCAACTTCTTAATTTTGTTTCATATGCAATTGGATTCTCATTCACTGTAGTCTCATTTTCCTTGTGATTAGGCTTTTTTTTTTCCAAGTAACTGTCATATACCTTATTCAGTGTGGTTTTGGTTTTGGTTTTTTTTTTTAATATTGGAGTTTTAAAACACATTCTTGTCTTCTATTGCTGCCTTCTGGATTGATATACTTCTGTCTGAATGTTCATACAAAAAATCCACTTGATTTACTCCAATTTCTTTTAAATTTCAATTAACAGCTCTGAATTTCTCTTTTCAGTATCTGATTTATGTGTTTTCTGGAGATGAATGCATCTTCCGTTCTTTTTTTTTATACTGTGCCCTCTTTGATTAGAATTGCTAAATACAGCTGAACTATAGAATTAGTTACTTAAACGTGAAGACTAAATTTGGTAACAGCTTTGTGAGGCTTGGCACTTTTTTAGAAAAGCAAATTTCTCCTATGGATACTTCCACATGAATTGGAGAGCTTTTGCAATGTGAAGGCCAGAACAGCAGTCACAGGTAGTCTTTCACCTTCTTCAGAAATGCAATGCCCTCTTTCTAAAGCTGGTGGGGCAACAAATTAACAGAAGAGTATGTGTATCAGCCAGTTTGCTCAAAGTGATTGGTTTATTCTGACTTTTTTAGGATTGAGTGCACAATATTAAACATTATTTGCATTATTAAATTGAAGTTGGAAGTGTTTAAGGATCTTCTGAGAAAAGTAAAATTTTGGCATTATTCTCAAAGCACATAACTTGCTTGAGGTGCTTTTTCTTAAATGTTTTTGAAGAGAGACTAGCTGGCTTTTATAAACATATAAACCAGTAAGGTTTTTTTAAGGTTGTTATTTTAATGGACCAGAATTTTTTGTTGCATGAAGAAATTATAAGGTGGTTTTGAACAGAAATACAAGATTCAGTCAACATTAGTTTAACCTTCCCTTAGACTGCTGAAATAAAATGACCTGGAAAAGCTTTGGAGACAAGATTAAGACACACTTCAAAGCACAGATTCAGTTAGTGCCTTTTTTATTTTAGGGAATCATGGTTTTCAAAACTACTAGAGAATCTTCATGAGAAACTGGTAATAAATTGAAGTAAAAACTTGCTGCAGTAATTATGCTAATTGTGCTAATAATAATAATGCTAATTAGCTAATGCAGAATGTATGCATTATTTTCTGAAATTCCTGTTAAAACTGAAGTGCAGAAAGAGTATCTCAGTTGGTGAATTTAGTGCTGTGAAATGCCTGAGGAACTCTCTACTAGGTTAGTCCCAAAGTGAAATGGGACACACACACCTGCAAACTATCAAGCTTTTGGACATTTTCTAAGAGAAGATGGTTTCTCAGCCAGCCTCAAAACTTATCATCTGTATCTGACAGTGGGATGTGGAGAAGAGAGACAGGTCTTGGCTTTACTGAAACTCTTGAGCTGATTCAGCGCTGTCATTCGTGGCCTGTTCTTCTGGGCTTGCCTTCGGTGTATGCATATGTTTCAAGTATTTTCCATTCATCATTCTTCACTGCACTAAATAGTAGGGTGAAAGTTAAGGAAAAAATATTTCTGTAATTAGGTTCTGTTTACAGTTTTGGCTTTTTTCCTGAAAGCACAGACAACCAAGGAATGCTGATTTAAGTAAAGCTGTTCTTGTAGGTGCAAAATTATATAGATGGCTTTCAAACATAAGATTAAAAAATAAAGTGCATATTCTTCCTTAATTACACCCATGTCTAGGTCTAATACTGTTGTTTAAAACCCCTTAAATTGATGACATTTTTTGAGTAGTGTCTACTACCAAGGAGGTCCTGCAAAGTACTTAGTTTTATTATTTTCTGGGATGTTTTCTTTCTTTTAAAATCAGATAAATTGTAGAATTATGCAGTTTGCTTTCATTGCAGATGCACAAATCTTAACCTGCCAGATTGGTATGAAATTTTCCATCAGATAACCATTTACATTGGATTTCATACATAATTTAGAAAGGTGTCCTAGACACACTGGCATAAAAGCACCATGGAGGATTTGCTATGAAGTGAAAAATCTGGAATCTACTTAAAGAGTAATGGTTAAAAAAAGTGTGAAACAAATATGGAAGTTATAATTTAAACTTGTTCTACAGGTTCAATCTAATATTTACTCTTCTCTTTTTAATCATTGGAATGCTTTATTCCAAATGAAAGCGGGGCGAGGGGGGAATTGAAGAACATCTCTCTTGCTCCCACACAGTGACATAGTCAGTGTCAGTTGGGAAAATTTCAGACCCAGCAGAAGTAAGGATGCCTCTCAGGCCTGCCGTATAGGTTGGTTTCAGAAGTGAAACACTGCTGAGTAGTGCAGTTCGAGCTCATGGGAATGAGGAATAGTAATTGTAGTAACTGGTGAATATATGAAACGAGAAGAAGATTCGGACAAGGGTAACCATTCCTTCCCCACACCGCCACTCCACCCCAGACACTAGTGGTACTTGTGCATTGTGTTAAATTGGACATTGACATTTTTGCTTATTGTTCTTACATATTTGAATTCTACTGCCCTTCATAAGGGGTAAAAACTACAGATATTTTGATTGAGTAAACTGAAATAAAAACTGCAGGTAACTAACTTCCTTCACACATTGACTGTAATTTTTTTCTGGCAACACTTTTATGTATGGGCTAGACTGCTTTCTTCTCAGTAAGAACATTGCTTTTAAACTAATGCTGTTACACAGATGTGGACACCTCTGTTTGCTTATTGCGTCCTGGACTGAGGAGAGAGCATGGTATGGTGTCCTATGGATAAGAAATATACATATCCACAGGATATGTAAGTAGTTTACTCTCTAATGCACTGTGAAACTGGAGATGGTAAGTTGCAAATGGAGCAGCCAGCTGCTACTCAGTATGTAACATCACCCAAATTAGCTAATATTTTCTTTGTCACTTGCAACTAGGTGTATTACACATGAATGGCACAAGATTTCTTTTATGTAAAGAGCATAATTCTGTAAGAGAAATACTTGCGTTTTTTGAACTGTAAAACACCTGTCCCTAAAAAAAAGAAAAAAAAAAAAAACCAAAACACCAGATCTGAGTTTATTGCTCGTAGAGAAACTTTTTAAAATACTGCTGTAAAAGTCTTTTGAGATAAACTGCAGGTAACAAGTGCTTTGTACTTTTTTTTAGCTTACCTCATGCAGCTGTATCTGTGAGTATGTGTATGGTGAGTTTGCTGTGGACTTGACGCAAAGTAACCAAATGCTTACTGCAAAGAAGGGTCCCAGCCAGTGTTGTATTCTGCAGTGCAAGGAAACACAGTCCCGCTCTCCAGCAAAAGGCTTCCTGTTGTGCTCTTAACGGCTCTATCATCGTAAATTGTTTATTAGTTAAGTCGTCTAATGAGAAGCTGAATTGTGACAGAGTATAGTATAGTAAAATTCAGTTCTGTGCTGATCATATCTATTAAGTTTATTTAACTTTTATGTACTTAAAATTGAGTCAACTTTGTACTGTGCTATTCATAACAATTCAGTGCAAAAGTCAGGTAAGACTGTCATTGAAACAAACAGCTGTATTTCTACATTGTCCAGCCACTTGGTTTTTTTGAATGTAATGATCCGTAAAAAAGGAATTGCGTCCTAAAATGTGCTGAGATGTTAGAATGGCACTTGAAAATAACTTCTGTTCTCCAGGTTTCTGCATCACATG
The DNA here is from genome assembly GCF_000687285.1 of Phaethon lepturus. Taxonomy (NCBI): domain Eukaryota; kingdom Metazoa; phylum Chordata; class Aves; order Phaethontiformes; family Phaethontidae; genus Phaethon; species Phaethon lepturus. The sequence continues at coordinate 17,315 of NW_010555542.1, forward strand.
AACTGGGTTCACAGAGATTTTTGTGTGCTACAACAGGAAAGAGAAGGGGTTTTTTTCTTAGCCAGATAAGAAAAACTGAAAGCATGCAGCTGACTTCTGCAAAATGTTTTTTTTTCATTCCCCACTTCTGCAAGGGAAGGATTCCTTTATGAAACCTTAAACTTCCATTAGTAACTATCTTTGTCTTCATGCCATCTGTGTTATGGCAAGTAGAACTTTAATGTGTGTATTAGAAATTTCGGTCTCCTTTGCATTTATGTTTCAGAGAGAGCATGAGAATGCATCTTTCTTGACTAATGTCTGGTCTTGTTCTGTCTAGGCCTTGAGGAGAGATTGCCTTTTTGTTATTGATGCCTTCAGGAATTTGAGGTTGTTTTTTGCTTTTGTGTATCTCTAATTCTACTGCCAGTTTTCCTTCATAGCTGAGGTACCATTTTCAGCATGCTAATGAAAAAAATATCAAGGTCTAGGTACAGTAATCCATTCCTGTCTGCCTGTTAAATGTTCAAAAAGTGACACTCGTTTTGATAGTTTTGCAAAGCCGGAAATTACAGACTTCTTACGCTTTGTCAGAAACTTCAGTGCCTAGAGCAGGAAGAACTGCTGAGATCCCTAAGAACATGTTCCAAGATACAAACACGCAGTGTTTCTGTTTTAGCTTCTCTGTTCGTGAGGAAACTGATTTAACTGAACACTTTTTTTTTTCTTATAGTTTGTAGTAATTGATAATCATCTTCTGATTATTTTTTTTTCCTTTAGGTATGGCTTAGAAGTCATTTTTTAACAAGCCATGGTGCAATTAGACATTATTTCTAAGAATTCATTCCTCATATTGTTACCCCAGGGAAAGCCTTCGTGAAATAGAATTTGCCTTAATTTCTCTCCTCTTCTGGGCTGTATGTCTGTGGTAACACTGACAGATCTGTTTGTTTGAATGTCTACTTGCATGGACAGCTTCTTTTAGAGTTTTAACATAAATCATAGTTGTACAGTTTCTCCTTTGCCCCTCCCTAAAAGGTCAAGTAGGTCATTTGGGATTTTCTATCTGATTTGAGTGAAACCTACTCATTGAATACATGAAGCATTTTATTGACAATATCTTAGGTATTTTTTCTCTGCCGCCTCATCTATCTCCCTTCCTAAAGGGGAAAAAGTTTTAAGGAAAGCTGGTAGTAGATTACATATATTGCTAGGAAATGCTATCTGTGTGACTCATGTTTATATATACTGGAGTCTGTGTTTCTCCACATTGGGAGAATTATTTGGGTTTTGTAGTTTAAATGCAGTTGTAGGTAATGGCATTTCTGGTGTAAGATTTTCTGAACATTGATACGAGAAGTCCCACTGTTTCATTCTTGTGTATTAATGCTAATAGTGTGACATGTAATCAAGGAAATGCAATGTCTTCTACCAAGAGAAGTTAAAGACCCTCTTGAGATAAACTTATTCAAAGCAAAAATAAGGAAAGGAAACTGTACTTTGTGAATTAGTTTTATCAGTACTCGGGAAGGTACCTGCATACCCACCTCCTTTTTGACTTATCTACAGGAGCAGATTTGATGATTACAACTTTTTAAAACTTGCCTCAGGATTTTAAAAGAAAGTGGGGAGCTCAAGGTATTTGTGTGTGTCTAATGGGAATTAATTTTTAAGTATCCCATAGAATAATTAAAGAATACTGTATTCCCAGGCCTTCAATTTTTCTAACAGTGGGTTTTGTTCCCTGACCTACATTTGTACACAAAGGTGGCATATAAATTGGAATAAACAATGTCCATTTACCTCTAACATGTAGCTAACATAACTTTCTGTACTACAGTTCATTTCAGCTGTCATCTTGCCTTTTTTTTTTAGTATTGTAGTGTGCTGAGTAAACATCAGGTTTTCTTTTTCCCTGAGGTCAGCTCAACTTCTTTTAAATATCTTGGGTCATTCCATGACATGCCTTCCGTGTCTAGATACTGAAGCCTACATACAAACCAGCAGATGAAAGCTTACAAAAAATCAGTTGGGCAAATTCATGTGGAGGTATCTTCCTCTGATTCTTCCCTGAAGGCACACATTGCTGGTGAATATGGGGAAGAGTCTAGGAAGTAGACCTGCACAGAGGTTGTTCCTGTAGTTTTACCACAGCATGCACAGATAGTTGCTGTTTGACATAGGATACTGGGCTGGGTGGTCTTCTGGTTTTGTCTTATAAAGATACTCTTACAGGGAGATCCTGTGGAGTGACAGACTATGCAGCCAGGAGCCTTGTGAATGCACAGGGTCTACAGTTGCCTGTAAGCTCTATTCTTGTATTTATCTTTGAGTTGTACTGCCATGCTTCCCTTCTGTCCTGAAAATGTAGCATTTTCTTCCTAGCATAAATAGGAAACACAGGAAGTAGTTATTTTTTGGGAGTAACCTCTTGAACAGAAAACAAAAAAAGTAGTATTAATTGCTTTCAGAGTGTTAAGCTTTCCAATACATCTAATCTCATGGCTGCAGGTCATAACCCCTGCTATCTTGCTGAGTAAACTCAGGTTGAAGGAGAACAAGCTGCAGATTTTGGGAGCTGTAGTTTCTACTTCTGCACCTTCATTTAAGTAATAAAACTTTCTTCATCCTATGAAACTGTAGTCTCCAGTGCAGTGAATTCCATTGCTGCATGTGGGGCATCTTCTGTACTGGAATGTCTGTATCACAGTGCATGTGGACTGTGAAAATGGAAGCCCTTGCTATTATGTCGTAAAAGACTGACTGAAGCTTGTTTTTCAGAAGTGCCATCCTGTCTCTCTTTCCTGGGAAATCATTGCAGGACCATATTATGAATTAGATTGGAGATCAAACCCAATTTGGCAGTTTTCCATTTTCTCCCTTTCAACTTTAAGTTTCAAACTGTGTGGTATTGGTTTTTGTGCTGTTTTTTTTTTTTTTCTTTTTTAGTCACTTCCACATCAGTAGGGAGGAATAAAAATGAATAATTGAGGTGGGGCTTAGGAACTCCTCAAACTGACACTGCTGCTGGGAAGATGGTATATGGAACTGTTTCAACAGGTTACCTGCCCAAGTTAGGATAGCTTCTGGCCCCTTCTTCCTCTATAGTGGCATGTATAGCTGTTTATTCAGAGCCTAGGTATTTAAATTACCTAATGAGTTTCTAGGCTTGTTATCACCCTAGTTCTGATGTTAGTACTTGATCTAAGAGTATTGCAGCACGAAATTCAAGATCCTACTTGCATATAAATATTTTATGGAATCTTTACTGTTTGATTTTTTTTTTAAATACTCTGTGTATTTTTTCATGCTTAAAAGCATCTTAATTTCTAAAACTTAAATGTTTATGGCTGAGATTTAGATCCACAGCCAAAGTGAAAAAATTAAAAGTACCCACAGCAGCAGTAAATTGGCTTTTCTTTAAAGGATGTGGAATGGCAAATGGGGGAGTGATGACAAATAAAATTTCGATGTCTTGCTTAAGTGGGTTTGCTTTCAAATGAATACTCTGAAAAGCTGTTTTATCTTTTTTGCTTTTCATTCCTTGTAATTTTTGAAAACTGTTTAGTAAACAATAAAAAAAACCCATGCAATTTTTACTACTTTTTTGTTATCCCGTGGAATAAAATTTCAGTAATATCTCTGAACCTCCAGTTTTACAAATATTCTGTATGACCTTCAGTTTGATAGCATTCCCTGGGATTCAGTTCGGCATTTCTTAAAGACTACATTGTAATGCTAAAATAACTTAATATCTATTTCACGTACTGCTGGTAGATTGGAAGGTTTTAGAACTTTAGTTGCAACCTGCTTGTGAGCTGATTTATGCTGAAAAACAAAAATTTCAATACTTCTGATTTTTCTGGTTTATGATCTAGTTCAACTCTGGCCTATAGAGTAGACTTTAAGTGTCTACTTAAAATAGACAGTTATCAATTTCCCTTTTGTTGTATGAGTACATCCTTTAGTTGAAATATTAAAAATAAAATTGTTAGCTGTACTTGCTTTTTTGAGTTAAAATTCAACACTTCTGTTTAATTGATTTTGTGATTTCTAATGAGCTAACTAGGGAAGACGTTGCATTTTGTGTTTATGCATGACAGGTTTTGAAAGATGAATTACACAGGGTTTTTCCTTAATAGCCGAACATTAATATTTCTTAATAAATTGAACTCTAGGAGGTTGAATTTAAAAATTGCCATCAGGAAGTAGTTATTTTGGACTGAACTGCATACAAAACAAAGCTTTCAGCTGAAGCTTTAATTTTAAATGTGCTGCTTTCATGTAGTAGCTAGCTCTGTGCTGAGCATATATCATCTCTAACTGCCTCTTCCCTAAAAAGGGGAGCACAGCAGTCTTCATGAGTCTAAATGCATGTCACACACTGCTGTAACTGCATTTTCTCATTAATACTTGAACTAAACTTAAGGATAGCATTTTGCAGTAGCATGGCCTCCTAGTCTAACTGTATGTTTGCACATTTCACCCAATGCTGAATTTTGTGTTACATCAATTGGCTGACAGTGTTAGGTGGTAAGTTGAAAACCAGTCTGCTTGGAGACGAGGGCTGCAATTTTCTTGTAACCCACTAGAGCAGGTAAGTGTGGCTGTAAGCAAAACCACATTTTCCTACCTTTTTATCATTACAGTGTTGATTGTGAATTAATTGTATTGAAACTATCTGAAATCCAACATTGTTGGGGGGCAGCATTAAAGCTTAGTACATAGGCAGATACAGGTAATGGCTAAAACACATCTGTGCATTAAGATGGTATTTGTGTTAAAGTTTTTCTTGTATGGAGGGATACATGTGATATGCATACAACAGCATCATCCGCAGTTTTTCTATATTGCTTTTGAAACTTGACAGAGCTACAGAAATGCTGCCCTGTACATAGTGCTTTGTGTAGCAGGCTGTCTGCTCACTGTGTGGGTTTTTAAAATGTTTAATGTATTGGCAGAAAAAAAATTAAGTACATTAAACTTATTTTCATACCGGGGAGTGACATAGTTTACATGCTTTTCCCATAGAGCTTTAACTTACCCTGCAAGACATTTCTTAAAAAATCAGAAAAATTCAAAGGGCAGTGCTAATACATGTGAAACTGAAAATCAAAGTTCTGATACTTCTTCACTTTACAAAAAACCAAAAACGTGCAGGGATAATTTAAACAAAATATCTGCTCTTCAGGACTGAAGCTTCTCTTGAGTTGTTTTAAGTAAAATGCAAAAATGTTTTCAATTCCACTGCTGCCTGAATCATACTTGCTAATTCCTAATAATAATTGCTCTTGTTAATTAGGTGGTGGTGGTAGTGACAACTAGTCAGCAGAGGAAAACAAAATATTTGTAATCTGGCTTTCCCTTATCTCACCTTTATCTCTTCAGGACGGTAGCACTTGGGCATGTTACTTTCTAGAGACACATGTTGAGAAATGTAGAAAAATAGTAGTTGGGACAAGGTAGTGCTTTCAGTTGAGTGTGTTGTTGGCAGTGGACTTCTGTGCTAAAGATTTCAAGGGTCAAATATAAATGAATGAAATGCAACCAGAAGTTAGACTGTTAGTCTCAAATTTTATTAGTGATGGAAGACACCTTAAAAAAAAAAAGTGGATGTTGATATTTGACTCTTGTTTTTATGTTCTAGAACAGGCACTCCTGACCACATATTTTATATCCATTTTTTAAATTAGTTCATTTGGATGGGGAGGTAGGGATGCAGCAACGAAACCTTGTCATGGCTGTACATGAATACTTGGGCATTGTGAACTTGATGTGCAACCATCCTAGCATTCTTCCATATGTTGGGAATATTCATAAAAGGGCCTTGCAATTATTATTTTAGATTTTTTAATGCAAGTTTATTGAGATTATCAGAATTCCAGAGAACTCATTCCATTAAGTTTCAGACTTGATTTGTACAGGGCAAATGCAATTGTGGACAGAAGACAGGTGTTTGAGGATTGCCGTGATGAGCTTACATGAGTAGTCACCAAAAGCCTGGTGTATAATATTGCAGAACAAACACAGCCCTTATCTTTTGGGCTATGCAGGAGAGCAATTTAAAAATCTGAAAGTACACTTGTATGTTAACGTGGGTTTTTTTGAAGGCGTGGACTTCACTGAGTGCTGCTATCTCAGCTGAAGCAATGCTTGAGGGTACTGCACAAACAGTTAATAACTGCTTCCTGTCTATACTGTTCAGGGTCCTTTAGAGTAGATGAATTGCATGGCAATTCTTAACCAAATTTTCCTTGGTTGCTGGTTCATGGCTTGGAGTCTTTCTTGCAGTTCTACTTTGACTAGTGTAACTGGAAATCTTGAGCGGGCCCCAGGCTTATTCTGTCAGCTACCTGAAAGATGGTCTGAGTAGTTGTAGGTTGAATGTGACTGAAGAAAAATTGGTATCACTGGTCTTAAATGGTAACTGATATCTTAACTGGTGAACAATATACAGGAAATCAGAACCTATTAGCTTGAATGCTGACAGTTTCTGAGGAAGTTTAAATGGGCAGATACTTTAAAAGAAGGAGTATCATCCACTTATAAAGTACTAAATACTCTATTTATGCCATCTTTGATGATTGTCAGTATTACATATTTAAAACAAGTCCCAAATAAAGCCAAACTCAAATTTTAAGTACATTATTGTAATTCTGTTTCTTAAGTTCCCTTTTTGAGGGAATCTAATATATGAGAGAGAGCGAGATCTTTGTCATTGAAAACATATCTCCACTGCATGAAGTATGTATATCTCTATATTCCCATGCTCCAGATAATTCTTACAGATACACTTGGCATGCATGCCACCGAAAATACCTTTGGTGCTTACCTTATAACAATGCTGTTAAATACAGTTCTTTCAATAAGCAAGTAAATGCTTTTTTTTTGTAATCATACTTATTTTGTAGCTATGGCAATGTAAGACTAATTCCTCTTCTAAGACAATGGTCACTTTTTTTTTGTGCTTGTGGGTTATGATAAATGAAAAATCTTTCTTGCAAGTCACTTTAATGTGATACCTATCCATGGCAATAAAGAAGACTACTTGAGTGCCACTGTTGATATATTTTAAATAAATGCGTTTGATATTTTTGACAGTTTCAATTTTTTGACTTTTTATAGTTTTTGAACTTGCTTGTATGTCCATAATACTCATGTACCATGATTGCCTTTGCTTATTCCTGTTCATAAATTTCATGGTTTTCACAACTTTATTCCTCCTTGCCTGATTCTTTTGGATCAATAAGATGACATTGGCAAATTTAGCTACTCTGGTTTTTGTTTAACAATAGTATATGAAAATCTCAGTTACTGTTGCAACTCCTTCATGATGAAAACCCATATAGTTACCTTGGGGAGGAGATCTCAGAACAGAGTTACTCTCTTATTCAGTTGTGCTGCTGATTAGAAAGTACAGTGAAAGGTTAACTCTCCAGTTATGGAAAACCTTACTCCGTTCCTGTTCAAAGAGGTTTTTAACAGTAGTAAGAAGTTGTTCATTGTTCTGCCAAACATAGAAACAGTTGGTATGATCTAGAGCTCATTACTTATTTTAAAATATTACTACTTATTTTCAATGTATTTTGTGGCCTCAAAGTCCCATATGAGGTTAGAGACAGATTTGTTCCAACTACCATATAAGTGCATATACCAGAATGTTTGAATAACACAATAGTGGGAGACAAGTGAATATCAGTGTGGATATGGGGTTGTTCCACAGTGTGATTTTTTTTTGTGCTATTGGTCTTTTAATCTTTCTGTACTTACTTTGATACATAATTGCTTTCAGTATTCAAAGTGGCATGGTGGTGTAATCAGTACAGTGATGGTATTTTACAAATTTTTACAAAACAATCACTTGACACAATCTTGATAGAAGGAAAAGATTTCTAGTTGCTGGCAAATATGGGAATCCTAAAAAGTGGTATCCTTGAATCAGAAATTGCTGTTTCATTTCAAAAATAAGTGCAAGAAATGAGAAGTAGCCAAAGCATTTTCTGGTAGACTGCTGAAAGGCAGAAGTGAAAGCACCACCCCAGCTCCCTCATAGTATTCACTTGATTTGAATTCAAAATGTTATCTGATGACTTTTTGCAGGAAGTGTAGGTTTGCTTTTTTCATTTCATTTTTCACTTACTACTTTCCCTGTAATGATTACTGAAGCCATTCGTCTAGAGAACTCAAGAGTGTGGTCAAAGTAGGATGCAGGGAGCTGGTGTGTAGAGCTGTACGTACCAAGCGCTGGTTTGAGTAAGCAGAGAGATGACAGAGTGCTTGATGGCCCACAAAACCTGCTGAAAGTTGGCAGTAGTCCACTGGAAGTCAGTGTCCTAACTGAAATCTGAAGGTAATGAAGGCATCTTTATTCACTACTAGTGCCTCTTTAAACTAAGACTTTGCATTTCATGTCAAATATTGCTACTCTTTTGTGAACCTGGGTTTAGTAGGACTACATACATGTCACTAAATAAAAATAGATCAGCTTTGCTTGTTTCATTTATTAAGATTGTTTCACAGATAGGAAAAATGATATCCAGCTGACCCAATAGCTCTTACTTCTTACATCCTCCTCAAATACTGTATAAATGCTTCATACTGCTTCTAATTGCTGTTGCACAGTATGTCTTTATGAAATTAGACTATTCCTTTTCATATATTAGCATGTTTTGCTTAAGTGCATTATCTATCTACGTAATTTCATGCTCATGTGTCTTTCTAGATACATGTAATGTTGTTTTCATCTCTTTATGGTGGGGTGCCCATGGTTTGTGAAACTGTTTTTGCCAGGTGCTTGCTTACAGGAGAATACTGTGCCTAGGAGCCTGGGGCTGAATGGCTAAACTGAAACTTGAATGCAAGACTTTCTGATCAAACACTGCACATGGAACATTGTGTCCTTCCTCAAATCACTGGTGACAAGCTGGAGCTCTATTGTAAAGTGATACTTCTCTAGTGTTAATGCTTTCACACTGCTATGTGAATGTCTGCAATTTTTATGTCATTTTTAAAGCAAATACTGAAGATACCCCTTTTCCTTTATCCAGGCCCATATCAAAGGGATGTGCGCTCACTGCATTTTTACTCTGACGGTATATAATTTGTAATTAGTGTCAAGAATTACATTTCTAAGGAAGTATGCATTGCTATAAATTAAGGTACGTGGTTATAAGTGAGATACGAGTGCAGCAAAGTTTTTAAAATAAAATCTCAGTCAGGAATAAACTAAGGATGATAAGAAAAAATGGTATATTTTTGTTAAGGAGTACTCCATATACTTGCTGTCCTGTAATTGGCTTCCTTGCTTTGCTATCATAGAGCTATTTGGCTATTATGGAATTGTTTTTATTGCTTGCTAACTAAATTGATTTTTTTTTAGTTGACTCATTAAATATTGCCCTCCTCATCAGATAAAATTCCTGCACTTATTTTCTCTTTATAGTATGGATTTTAAAGAAGCAGAAATAGGAGTTGCTAAAGCTATAATAGTTTTTAGCCATATGCCTGCAGAAGTTTTGAATGCCTTTTCCTGTCATTTTTTTTGTCGTGCTAGCTTGTTGTTATCTTACAAAAATAAACATTTGTAATAGTAGCTGCCATTGTTAAAGTGGGTGTTGTTGCTGTGTGCTTGGCCTGTGGCTAGATTAGTTGACAGATATCGCCAAAAGGTCTCCTTGTTGCACAGGGAGACAGTGCTCTCCTGGTGCAGCACAGAGCACTGTTTACGTCTAAGGGCATAACATGTGTGAGAGTTAAGGAACTGAAGAGCCTAAGTTCGTGTCTTCATGGTGAGAGCCAATTCACCTGTGGCTTTCTGCTGGTAGAATATATGCTGTCCACTATGGATCTACCGTAAGTGGGTAAACGGTTCTAATATGTTGCTATAGGGTTGAATTTCTTCACCTGGCAGTTACTCAGAATAGGCTTGCAAGGAATTTTTTACATTATTTCTGCACCCCAGGGAAGCTTTTTATGTCAGAGCCAGAAACATATGTGGAAATGTTTAGTCCTCTTTGGCTTTTGGAGCAAAATTCATCGTATGCATGAGTCTTCACAGGACAAGGACATTTTGAGTGGATGTCAGTGTGCAAGACAGACTATGTCTTTAGCAAGATTTGATGCTTATTTAGTACACCTCTTTAATCCTATATAAAAACAAATCATATTAATGATATTCCCAGAGTGACTCAGATTGTTTTTGCTTCTCTTTTCATATTTGTTGTCCATATATTTATCAAAGTAGAGCATAAGATTAAAAAAGATTAGTACCAAATAACAAAACCAGACACAGAGAAGACACATAAATTAAAAAAAAGTTGGGATGATTAGTATACTAGGGCCTTGCTTTATGACCCTTACATGCTGCTTCAGTACAACTGGTAGACAACAGTAATAATTTGTTATAACTGTCAGCAGTGTATGCTAAGAAACAGATCTAACCCTGGTGAGAAATAATGATTTTTTTCATGGAAGCATGGCAGTCAAATCATTCTTTAGAAAAGAACAAGAGCAAACCTGTTAAATGTGTCTGTGGTCTCCTTCTGTAAGGCCAGAGGTTGTTGGGTTTTATAACTTCTTGAATTTAGCTTTAAATGATTTAAAGACTTGTTTTGAAAAGAGTAAGTTTGTCTCCCTGTTTGCCTTACATACCATTAACTGCCTAGCTAGTCATTAAGACTTAAAATTTTGGAATGTGCTATGTTTCTTTTCTAGAAATAGTATGTTTATAAGCCTTTAATTTTTTTTCTTATGTTGTTTATTTTTATGATCATCTTTTGCTGAGAAGACTTTAAAATTCTCTTTCCAGCAGCAATCTTGGAACATCTGGTATCTGCTGATAATTCAGCTGTTTTGAACAGTGCCAGAATGGTCTGAATTCCCTTTCTCGTTTATAACTCCTCCAGAAATCATTTAATAGGTTGTAGCTTTTGAAATTCTACATAGCTCATCCTATCAAATTTACTTGTTTTATTTCCACCATTCTAATTGGAGGTGGAAAATGTAGTATGCATGGTTTTATTTGCTTATCCCTATTACCTTAAGCTGATTCAAAGTATAATTGTTTTGTATAAAATATCTGATGTTCTTTAGGAAGAGGAGAGTTAAATGGTGTGAGAAACTCTTTATCCCGTGCGTTATGTGTGGAGATGTTTTACTGTGCTCTGACAGTCATCCAGTATGCAATAAGCAATTTAATCTTTAAAAGTAGGACAGACACTTAACTCAAAACAGTATGAATGTTCTCATATACCAAATTATATGGACATATAACAATAATCTGCAGTGCGAGCTTTGTTTTAGGGCTTCTATTTTGGGCTTTATCATACTTTTAATCCCATCTTTCTGTTAATAGCTTCATACTTTTACATGAGCAAGGACCATGTCTGTTCTGACCTGATGCTTTTTACATCTTAGCCAATTGCAATTCACCTAATAATCCTGTTTTGGGATATGACAGGCTTAAAGAATTTGAATCCAAAGTTCAGGTTGGTGCCCAAGACGTTCAACTGCATATTACAGGTGAGGAATTTGATTCTGTTAAAAGCGGAGTTGACTTAGGTGATACATGACCAAGTGAAAACTTGGTTTTATACTTGAGCAAGAGATAGAGGAGGGCTCTGGTGGACTAACCTGGGGGAGGGAAAAATCCCTTTCTAACACTTGTGCTTGAGATCCTGTAACCTCATGCAGATGAACTAATCACATAATTCACTGTCAGTGAGCACTCATATTCCAGTTTTTATTTTTAATGACGTTACTGCCCTTCTTGGGGTAAGGCCCAATAGTATGTTGCAGGGGGACAGGGGCAAGACTTGTATGTCCAGTTCACACTGAGAATATACTGGATTCTGTTCTCTGTTGGGATACTGACGTTTGTCATACAGCAATAAATTTACAAATCTTTGTGTTAGCAGTATTACCACACTTCAGATATATTAGTCCAAACACGTAAAATGATGAAAGTAATTAAGCTGCACAATTTTTAGTAATTTTGGGTCTCATGTATCAATATAAATTATCTACTTTCTGCAATTTCTAGAAATTTTGCTCAGTAATGGCATAAACTTTTAGTTTTACAGAAATTCTGCTAAGTAACGGCATAAACTTTTAGTTTTACAGAGAGAAAATACCAGATTCCCTCTGCAAACCTTTCAGTATGAAAGTGAAGAGTCTGAGAGATCAGACTGCTGTTTTTACATCTTGAAAATACCGCAGCATGCATATACCTTGATGCATCTGAGTTGATGGGAGACTAAATAACAGCAGGAAGGATTAGAGAGCCCTAGGAGCTTTTGTAATACTTGTTTCAGATGTCTGATAGCCTTCTTAGGAGACATGCAGAAGAGAAGCTCATTTCATTAGCTTTGTAGCAAGCATCTGTTGCAAATAGATATTTCTTGGCTGGTTTTGTCGAGGGACTCATTTTCTGTGGCTACTGAATAGTGCCAAAACCTTGAAGTATGGCTAGGCTTCAGAGCAAGCAATCCAACAGAAGTTTTACATATTTCAAGTAGGTGTATTTGACTTCATAGGAACGAGAAAATACAGGCAGGTAATTTACCTCTAACTTCAGGCATCCATCTTTGGAGATTTGAGCCTTCATCACTGAGAGGATGATACTTCTTGACCAGAGTCTGTGAAGTTCGGCTGAAGGTGATATCTCAGTCTGTGAAGTTAGACCTTTGGTTGTGAATATGGTCCTGTTATACTCTTTGACAAATGCACTCTCCTGACATACTTCAAGAGATGCTTGATAAAACTACTTTATTGGGAGAGAAGACAAGTGGTGTACCACGCTGGGACTAAATAACTATTATTACCAAACTAGTAGAGGTGTAGACTCGGTAGATCTCATTTTAGAGCCAAATAACAGAATGTTTTTTCTTTCATGTTTTCACATTCTGTACACTTACAGAAAAATGCTGAAAGAAAAAGTACTTTGATGTAAAGATGCAGTGGCTGTCATCTGATGGTGTTTTCCAACAGGGGCTCTCACTGCAGCCTGGGATCCCCAGGGCAGCAGAGGTTCCACAGGAACCTGCTGGGTGTTATGTTTCTCTGTTTAATTACATTTGTGCACCATTTATACCTTTTCTGTATTTTTTATAACATATAAATGTATTTATAATTTATAAACATGTTTCAAAATATATGTAAAAGTTACAAGCTTATTTGAGGTAAATAGAAGGGTGCTTCTAATGCAGAATGCTTGTTAGCGATTCATCTAAAAGACATAAGAAAGTGGCAATCTTTTCATGTGAGTGAAAGGCAAACGGTGGATGTAGAGTACCACTCAGTATATGCTCCTTGTGAGCTTCAGTGGATGGATCTTCATGTGCTGGCCAAATGCAGAGACCCTCTGTTACTCTGAACTGGAAGATGATGAAGAGCTATTGGAGAAGCTGAGGCAGCTAGAAAAAAGAAATACGATTATTGTTTTCTCTTTTGTGTTTGTCAGGTACTTTAACAGAAGAATAGAACTTAATTTCACGCTTATGTAACATTTGGCTAAAGTCCCTGTAACTATTTTGGGAAGCCAGATTCATTAGTCTCTATGAAGTAGTGTGTTCAATGCTGTCTTTAAGTGGCAGTTGCTGCCATTTAGTACCAGGTTGAGAAAGTTCCCTGTTAAGTTTTACATTTTAACAGAATGTATCATACCTGATCTTTTGGTTTGCTGGCATAAACACAAATGGTTAGATGATAGATCCGCAGCAGTGAATCAGGACAAGAAGGAATGGGAGACTGGCAGGAGGACAGACCATGCCTTGACCATCTTGCTTTGATTTTTTTTTTTTTTTTTACTGATCTTGCTATCATTAAAAATACTTAATGGCAAAAGAGAAGCTGTGAGCAGTACTGGAACTGTTAGTGACAAGAAGTTATCTAAAAAACTAATAGCTGACCTTAATTCAGGGAATAGCTAACCTCTCATGAAGTTCAACAAGGCCAAGTGCAGGGTCCTGCATCTGGGTTGGGGCAGCCCCCAGTATCAGACAGGCTGGGGGATGAAGGGATTGAGAGCAGCCCTGCTGAGAAGGACTTGGGGGTACTGGTGGCTGAAAAGCTGGGCATGAGCCAGCAATGTGCTCTCACAGCCCAGAAAGCCAACCGTATCCTGGGCTGCATCAAAAGCAGCATGGTCAGCAGGTCAAGGGAGGTGATTCTGCCCCTTTACTCTGCTTTGGTGACACCTTTTGGTCCAGTTCTGGAATCCTCAGCACAGGAGGGACATGGACCTGTTGGAGCGGGTCCAGAGGAGGGCCACCAAAATGATCAGAGGGTTGGAACACCTCTCCTGTGAGGACAGGCTGAGAGTTGTGTTTGTTGAGCCTGGAGAAGAGAAGGTTCCAGGGAGACCTTCTTGCAGCCTTACAGTACTTAAAAGGGCTTATAAGAAAGATGGAGACAGACTTTCTAGCAGGGCCTGTTGTGATAGGACAAGGGGTAATATTTTTAAACTAGAAGAGGGCAGATTTAGACTAGATGAAAGGAAAAAATTTTTCATGATGAGGGTGGTGAAACACTGGCAGAGGTTGCCCAGAGAGGTGGTAGATGTCCCATCCCTGCATACATTCAAGGCCTGGCTGGATGGGGCTCTGAGCTGGGGAGGTGGAATTACTCAGCAGCTAATAACTTTTTTCCTTCCCTATGATTGTGTATTTGTGGGTATGGCAGGCAGAGCATGCCTTTTCTTGGTGAATTGACTCTTTCCTATTTCAGAACTTGTGTTTTTCCTGTTTTCCTACTACTAATAAAATCTGGTCCAGGGTGGCAGTTGGATAAAGCTGTTTGCCCAAATAAGATAGCAGACATGCCAAGAGCTTTAAGTGTTGTAAATGTTGAGAAGCACAGGAAAATGAATTGGAGCTGTGATTCAGCTTTCGTTTTAGGTACTTTGTAAAAAAAATACTTGCAGACAATTAGTATTAAATTGACTGACCTATTCAGAAGTAAATCTTGCATGTGTATTTCACAGTAGTTTGCTAAATAACACGTGTATTGCATACCTCGTATTAAAATATTGAATCATTAATCCATAGAGAACAGGTTGTTAATGATCTAACCAATTACTGTTTGCAAGTCTTCAGAATTAAGACACAGAAACAAAGGACAATGTCTTGCCTTCTCTATTGCACAAAATGTTGCAGTAGACTGTTTCCATGCAGTACATTAATCTTATTGTATTTCGTTTTATAGTTTGTGAAGCGAATAATCCAAAGTGAATAATGCAGTTATTAATGTGCAGACCACTGAGTTTATGCCTTAAAAAACAGTAGTCATCACACTGTTGAGCTTGCTCAGTACTTTAGAATTGCAGTCTAGATCCATTTCTTTTGAATATCTTGACTAATAATACAGGAGCTGATGTCTGTTGCTTTAAAACTACTGATAAAAAGAATTTAAAAGATCCTTAATGCTTCCTGGGGCAGTGGGCGTGAGCAAACTTAAAAAGTTAAAATGTATCTGGAAAAAGCCTGGTCTCTTTTGTGCTTGATTCAAGAAAAGCTGAAACATTTAAGAGGAAAATCCTTGCTTCCTGGTGAAGCCGAGGGGTGGGCTGTTGAGAAATGTCAGACTCCCTGGTCTAAGTTAGCTTGTTCTCTGAGGTATGGGTTTTGGCCTGCTCCTTGGCTTTGTCACTGCTGTTCAAATAAAGCAGCACCTGGCAGTCACTTAAGCACATTGTTACCTTGACTTATGAAAAGATTTTGCTGTATGAAGATCAGGGTGCTCTGTGCCCTGCAGGATCAAGTCCTTGGTGGAATATGCTCTGGATTTATTATTTTTATTTTGTGTTAAGGTACAGTGTACAGTGATATGGAGACTGGCAACCTAGCCATTGTCATGTAGGAAAACTTCAGCTTGCCTGGAATAGATGGGGGGGTGTTGCTTTAGGGTAAAAAAACCCAAAAAACCAAAAACCCACACAAAACCACAAACCAAAACAACAGAAAACCTCAAATTAACAACAACAAAAAAACCCTGCAAGTTCAGGGCCACAAAATGAGGATGCCCTCCAGTATGCAGTAACTTTGTACAGTCACAAGAAACCTATTTTTTCCACAGATAAACAAGAATATTTAATAAATATTTTAACCAAGCTTGAGTTAAAGTATGAAGTTTTCTTGAGCACTTCAGAAACTGTTCTATAAAAATACACATAATACTTAAATTCTGCAAAAAGATAACCATGACTTACTAAGCAAAAGCTTTCAGACTTGGTTGGTGTTTTCCCACCTGCATGGAGGAAAAGCACAAGAGTTCTTTGTGCAGGCCAGAGTAGATGGGTTTAGCTGTCACATGAGAGGAAGATAGTTGCTTCTGCTTTTTAGAGAACAAGCACAGATTGTGAAGCCTCCACTGTTGTATTACATTGTTCATGAATTCAAGTCCAAGGGCCTCTAAAAGACCTTTTTTTATATCAGTTGGGAAGTTAATCATGGTTATATGAACAAATGAAATACTGTCTCATTCTTTCACTGCTGGGATAAGTGCTTTCTGTCTTGTATACGAACTATTCATGCAACTGAGGTGGTTCATGCCATGGAATAAATAATATTAAAAAAAACCTCTATTTTTAACTTGCACCTGTATTCTTTTGGAGTTGTGCTGTTCTTATGCAAAGTTTTTTGTCTTGGACTGATTTTGACTGAGGGAAAAATATGAAGTTGACCCTTTTTACACAATAGTTTTCCCCTGTTTTAAACTTTTAGGCACATTTTCCATTTGGACTCTACCTGCTGCTATAATATCTTTGTTTTTCATGAATTATCACTAGTTTTTTGTCTCTGTTTCTAGAAGGTGATAGTATGGAATTCAATGCTGAGGCAAAACCAGTTTTTATTAGTTTGAAGTTAAGCAAGCATTGATGCTTAACCTCTGAAAAATAGAGATGTTTCATTCTTCGGTGGATTGTGTTTCTATTTGTAAACATTTTTAAGTCTCTAATCGCTAGACAGTTCTGAGTGTCTAAAATTGGTTATTAACAGTAGGTTTAGATGTTGCTTGAAAGAAAATGTATTTTGTTTACAGTATCCATCTGCTTATTATGTTTCAGCACTGAACAGGAAGAGTTATTTCCTGCCTCAGAATACTTTGTTTCCTTTGTCTCTACAATGATAGAAAAAAAAATAACAGTATTCCTTCTGACCAGCAAAAACTTCTCATTTTTCTAAGCAGGGATTTGTGATAAATGAACCTTAGTAATATATTACTGATGAAGACAGGAATTGTAATTTTAATGTCATCCAGTTGCAATGAATGTAACAGGGAATATGTGGTAGGTCATCATACAGTACCTAGATGTAGTTTTAAGTACATAGCTAAAATGTTTTAGAAGCTGAAGACTGCATGCATGAAAGCAGTGCTTGTAACTAAATTATTACATAGCCTTATATTCCACTATAAGTTGTGATTTTATTTTTGAAATAAAATTTCGTTCTGAGAGTTGGTTTAATCAAGCTTGCTTATTTTTAAAGACAGCTAACTTCAAGAAAATGGGTGGGGATCATGTGCTGCTGCTTAAGAATGTGGTTTTCTTGGTGATTTAGCAGATAGCTCAACAGAATCAGGAAATCTTCCAGACTGTGCATATTTGCTTTTCAATGTCTGACAGTATTTTTTGCTTTTTTGATATTGCCAGCAATCACAAGCAGCTACTTTGCTGTAGGACAAAAAAGTACAAGCCAGATGGATTACACATCCATTTTACAGATAGGAACTTGCTGTGAATTTTGCTGTAGTTATAGCTGACTTGGAGAGCTTTTGAGTCATCAGTCACTCAGAAAGCAACTCTCAAGGCCACCAGCCTTACTTTCATGACTTCTGTGTCTAGCTTAAACGTAGTTACTGTGTATTAGTTTACAGGTCCTCTTTTGAGGAAGAGGTCTTGTATAGGAAGAGGCACTAGCTATATAGTTTCATGCTTGTGCGTCCTATGAAGATGGAAAATTTTCACCATTGCTTTATATTTATTGTGTAAATTGTTTCAAAACAGAGATTGTAAACTTTGAATTGCCAAGGAACACATGAACCATCACAACACTTGTGAAACCTTTGGTGAATGACATGACACACAGTGTAATTTTTGTATTGTTTTAATATTTTCCAAGACTTTCCTTTTCACTGGTGTTCAATGTTACAAGCAGTACACAAATTTTAAAGAAATAACCCTCAAAACAGGTATGCTGCAAATGGCAGACTAGCAAATTACTTGTAACTCTTACAAGGTTTTCTGCAGTCATTTGGAAGTAATGTTTTTAGCAGCTGTGTTGTAAGGAGAGGGAGAATAGGATGGCAAAAACTTTAAGAATGTTGTATTCTACTTTTAAGTAAAATTAATTGTCTTTATGACTATTTGTTTTTTCTTTGCTGTAGTCGTGACATGGAGAATAAAGAAACCCTCAGGGGGTTGCAGAAGATGGACGACCGCCCAGAAGAGCGCATGATCAGGGAGAAACTCAAGGCAACGTGTATGCCAGCCTGGAAGCATGAATGGCTGGAAAGAAGAAGCAGGAGAGGCCCTGTGGTAAGTGGCATTGATGGAAGGGTGATATCTGTAACAAACAAAATTTGGTATTACAAATAAAAATCCCTCAAACTTCTATTAGAAACCTCTTTTTCTTAACAATTTGCATACTCTTAATTATAGTCTTCCTGTTCATTTTTTATGAGCTGTTGAATGACACAGGAAACTGTCTGACTTTCTGAAATGTACACATTTATTAAGCTTTATTTTTAAGAAAAAGGCATGCTGCTGCTTTGTGTAGTATAAAATAATACTGTGACAACACTGCCCTCTAATGTCAACAACAAAAGTAGCTCCTGTTTTTTAGGTAAAAACTTAAGTCTCAGTGCAAAACTGCACTATAGTGCTTTGTACTCCCTTGATTCTTAGGGGTTTCATGGCTTCACTTTTCCTTAGCTTGAAAATGTTAAAGTTTTCAATGTATTTTAACAAAGTGTGTGGAATTTTTGCTAGATGAAAAAACAAACTGCAATCTTACTAGAACCAGAAAAAAACAAATTAACTCATTCGTGCAAGTCTCAACTCTGCTAAACTTTGGATGCCAGAATATTCTATTAGCCTTTTGGGTAATGCTTTTGTATAAATGGCTTAGAAGCAATTTTAAGACATTGCAGGCAGATCAAACCTGAAACTTATTAAGCATAGTTACAATTATATTCAGTATAATGCTGGTTAATTAATAGCCATTAGTTGCCTATAAATGTGATTGCACTGGTCAATGTGATTCCTATGTACCACTTGATGGGAGTGCTAATGTAAAGCTAAGATCATCTGATACAGTAAACAAGTGTTTGGGGACAGCTTTTCTAGAACAGATATAAGAGAGTTCTGTTGGTAACTTTCTGCCGTGAAAAAGAACATTGAAAATACTTATAAGTGCACCAAAAAAGCAATACCTCGAAGGGTCGAATTACACAGAACAGTTCTTATTTTGAATTCATCTTGGTTATGGCATAGCTTGAAATTGTTTCCCAGCTCAGCCCACTTGCCTTGACGTTTTTGGTTTTTTTAATACAACTTTTGGTGCTCCAGATTCTCAATTACTATAATTTTACATGTTAAATGTTTTCAAGCACTAGCAGGTCATAACTGTAACTTCTCCATAGGCGTGAATTTGCATTCTGACCTTACAGGAAAGAAAAAGCATTACAGTAATTGGTAGGAGAAAAAAAAAAGGCTGCACTGCTTTTTATAGTTTTATCCTGTTTCATAATCAGATACCAGTATATTTAAAAACAATAGCGACAAAGGTTTCTGAAAAGTTTGAGTTTGCAATACATTAAGGGCGCAGCACACCTTAATTTTCCTGCATTGCCTTCAAGTTTAAAGTAATTTTTACTTTGCAGCAAGTGTTACGCTGTAGAAATAGCAACCTAGTATTTCTCAGTTGATACTTACTGTGTAGAACAGATGGATCCAACGTTATAGCTCTTAATAAAGAGACAATGCCTGTAGAAAAAAATTCTTTCACCTCCTACTATCCAAATGGGGGAACTGCTGTCCTTTGAGATATCATGAATGACAATTACAGAAGTACTTTGAGAATCAAATCGGTTGCTGCCACAGCTAACAAGTGGCACAAATGGATAGGAAAAACAGTTCTTGCTTTTGTGTTGTGTATAGGTGAAGATAACACCCTATTAGATACTAGTATTAGAACCTAGGGAGTATGCAGACTTCAGATATCTGGATAATGGCTTAATTATATAATGCTAGAAAAATAAGTTTTTATTAATTTGTTTTGATTTAGTGTAAAATGATCAATTCGTAGTTCTAACACATGGTTTAATTCCTGCAAGGTGGTGAAACCTATCCCTGGGAAAGGAGATGGATCAGACGTGAACAAACTCCCTCTAGAACCTCCAGCTGAAGGGCAAAACACTGCTTCTTCACCGACACAGAAAGGAAGACGTAGTCCTTCTCCTAGTAGCTCCTCTTCATCATCTTCTAGAACGGTTAAATCTGAATCACCGGGTGTTAGAAGAAAAAGGGTGTCTCCAGTGCCTGTAAGTTGCAAGCTGTGATGTAATTTTTAATTTGGCTATATTCTGCAATCTTTTGCTTATACAGGCAATTAATCCGCCCTGTGTAGGGCAAGATGTTGATACGAAGGGGTTATGACAGCGTATAACTTGAGTGAGATAGGCAGAGCATATCTCATGTTACATTTCTCATGTGTAGAATTTTATTCTCTACTCTTAGGTGTGTGGTTTTTTTCTAATTCAGTCCTGCTTTCAATTTTTATTTCTAGGAAATAAAGGAAGAAATATAGATATTCAGTTGTGAAGACATGTATATTCTTTTAGCATGATTTGCACAAAGAGATGCTAGTAGTTTGGTTTTTTCCTGTAATATGTTGCACATCAGTTCTCCAGGCCGGTATATTCCGTTAGGCATAGAATTGTTGGCTGGAGTAAGATTCCTGCAGAAAAGTGTTACTGGTGTGCTATTTTTGATCCTCTGTTCAAGAAACGATCTTTATGTACAGATTAGGGAAGATATAGGTGCATTGTTAGAAGACTAAAATCTCTTATCATTACATTTGAGAAGATGTGTAATAGAATGTTTTGAGAAATGGTAACTGGCTTCATTAAAGAATGTTTTGAGCAGTAGTATCCAATGGCTTTGTTGTTACAAAAATGCTCATCCACAGTTAAGCTTTGGTTATAACCTTATATAATTTTCCTGTATTGAGTCACAAGTCTATGATTGTCTTCTGATTGAATTACACTTGCTAATTAAGTAGTAATATGGTAAGGCAACCAATGAAGACTTGAAAAGAGAAGCAATTTAAAAGACTCCTTTTCTGTCATCATGTCAGATGAAATTTCAGTTACAACATTTTGGGGTTTTTTTCTGCCCTCAAGTTCTGGGCATGGGAAAAAAGTAATCTTTTTAAAGTCATATAGTCTAAGCAGGTTGTAGTTTCAGGTTTCCAGGAGACTCTTATTCTATGCCATTTGGATGGAAGGGCTGGGGAACAAACAAAAAAAACCCACCAACACCTAATTTAACTTACTGTTGTCCTGGAAATGCTTATGGTGGAACTGCTTATGTAGTTTCAGAGTGGACGAGTAACACCTCCTCGACGAGCTCCCTCTCCAGATGGCTTCTCTCCATACAGCCCTGAAGAAACAAATCGTCGTGTCAACAAAGTTATGCGAGCCAGGCTGTACTTGCTGCAGCAGATAGGACCCAACTCTTTCTTAATTGGAGGAGACAGCCCTGATAATAAATACAGAGTGTTTATTGGGCCTCAGGTAGAGAACGTTTTTGTGTTGTTTGTAGTCTTTATTAATTTATAGCTAATCTTGGAAAACTGTTTGAAACCAAATTAGGTCAAGTTAGTTGCCGACACAGGGTAACAGTTCTATAAAGTAATGTGTAGAAGCTGTAATCTGTGTTCATAGAGAGTAATTATATGCATAAGTTCCTTCTAGTATGAAGCGTAGCAATAGCTTTGTTTGATTTTAAAAAAATTTAAAATGGGGGGGGAAAAAGTCAGTTGAAAACTGTTGTAATTGTCTGCTTTTCCATATATATTCCTGAATAATATTTCAGGAATTCACATTTTCTGTAAGGCCGTGTAAGAAGATATTTATGCCTATATATGAAATATTTAGCATAGACTACTTTTTTTTTTTTTTGGGTGAGGGTGGAACTTTTGGTTCTATGATGCACTTGTGGAAAAATTATCTATGAAATTATCTGTGTAATTATCAATTCAGTAGGGTCCTAGCATATATTTTTCTTTGCAGACTTGTA
The DNA here is from genome assembly GCF_000687285.1 of Phaethon lepturus. Classification (NCBI taxonomy): domain Eukaryota; kingdom Metazoa; phylum Chordata; class Aves; order Phaethontiformes; family Phaethontidae; genus Phaethon; species Phaethon lepturus. Next base: position 39,591 of record NW_010555542.1, read on the forward strand.
GCTGTGGCCGTGGGACATTTTGTATTCATCTGCTGTTTGTTATGTTGCGGGTGTTCCAGCTTGAACCCTCAGACCCAATGCTCTGGAGAAAGACACTGAAGAACTTTGAGGTAATTGATTTCTAACAGATCTAGTGGCAGATCTAAAATACATTCCATGTAAAAGTCTTTAGGGCATTATCTTTAAAAATGCTGAAAACTGTTGCTTTTCAAGGCAACAAGAATATATGTGTTTAACTGTATCTTTAACTCATTGTCAAGTGCTCTGTAAGTAGAAAAAAAAATACAAATAAAGGACATAACTAAAAGAATAGCAGAGGTGTAGTTTAATGAGTGATCCAAATCTTGGATTTTCTATTCAAATTTGTATATCTGTCTTACTGATTGAAAGGTAAACGGAACAAGGGTCTTCAGAAGTAATTGTGTATATACTTAAAGCTGTCATTTATTTTTAATAAGCAAATAAGGTTTTATTGTAAAGTTTCTTGTGATCTGTTTATTAGTAAGACTTCT
>NW_010555542.1:40158-45425 GCF_000687285.1 Phaethon lepturus
CTGCTGCTACTGCTAATGCATTATTGTGAAGGTGAATAGATCTTCTTTAGCAGTAGTTAAGCTTCCGTAATACTACTTTTAATTACAAGCTATTCATAGCATAAATACGACTGTTGCTATCTTTTTCTGATGTTAGGTTGAGAGTTTGTTCCAGAAATATCACAGTAGGCGTAGCTCAAGGATCAAAGCTCCATCTCGTAACACCATCCAGAAGTTTGTCTCACGCATGTCAAATTCTCATACATTGTCATCATCTAGTACTTCTACATCTAGTTCAGAAAACAGGTTAGTATTTTCCTAAAGGAATTAAAAGCTTTATTCTGCAGTTTTCTTCTAATTTTGAAGGTTCAGAATCACCTACATTCTTTTTGTTCAAAGCTGCTTTCATTTCAAGCCACATTAAGTCTGTATTTGCAAACAATCAAGTCAAGCATACATTAGTCACCGTGAAACCAAGTGGGCCTATATGCTTTTTAACTTCTGTTTGAAAAATGTTAAGTAGAGTTGTGAAAATAATTTTTTTGACCTTTTATGAATTTGGGGAGCAAACTTTTGAAATGTAAGTGCAAGACTGAAGCATATATTAACTCTGGAAACCTATTTCTGTGCATTTGTTGAAATACAGCACTTGTGCAAATGTTGACAAGTGAAAAAACATGACTCTCTTCTTCTCTTGTCCCACTTCAGAGAAGTGCTTATGCCTATGACAATATACTGAAAAATTTTGGGGTGAATGCACTCTGTGTAAACATATATAAAAATATGTATAAAAACATAAGGAAGCATATATTTTTAAAAGCATTTAATGTAAAATGGGTAATTATTTTAAGGGAGCTAGTAAACGATTATGATTTTTATAGTTTATGCAATATTAAACAGTGTCTTATTTACCAATCTTAAGTGATGTTTGATTCCTTTTATTTTTTTTTCCCCTGATGACTACTGCTTAAGTGCTTTTGCATGTACTTTTCCTTGATTTTGAAAAGATATTGGTTAATTTCTTAAACAAATGACTTCTGCATGTGTTAGTGGGTGAACTAGACATCCTCTACAGAGGCCAAACCACAGAAGACAACCTAAACTGAGGCTTTCTTTTGTGTAAAATGAAACCTAATTTAAGGAGTACCTTGATATGTTGCTTTGTGATAATAAGCATGATGAGTAAGTTAGAGAATATATTCAGACAGGTTTGTAATTCTGATGTGCAGATTGTGATCTTAATGTCCCATTACAGAATCATAGAATCTTTGGATTGTAAGCGACCTTGAAGGTCATCTTTTACTTATTTTTCCAAATGGTGTCACTGTAAATAAGTTGCATAAACAAAGCAGTTAAACACATCATCTACTCTGGAACTACTTCACTGGCAAGCGAGTTTCTTTAATGTAGGTACCTTGTGCAGGAAATTTTTTTTTTTTTCCATAGACTAGGCTTCACTGGATTGTGAACTTCACTGCTTTAGTTCTTGTTTTTAACAGGATGAAAGATTTTTTTCAGTTGTTTGCCAGTGTGCCTGATGGTTACTTCCTGGCATTACTGGTTCGTTGGGATAAGTTGGTGTATTGTGCAAGTCTAGTCTTGCATGATATAAGTATTGGAGAACACTGAGCATCAGATTTGAGATAAAAGTTTACTTGGTTCTAGTAATTACTGTGACTGGCAATTATTTTTAGTTCACTACTAATTCTTCAAAAGTAAAATTAAATTTAAATTAGTACTTGTGTTTCTATACATGGTGTGGAAATACATTTTTCACTGTAAGCTTATTTTTGTGCATTTTTCAAGGAAAAAATAGTGTCAACCATTTACAAGGAAATAGAAGTGAATATATGTGTATAGAAATAATGTATATACAAATTAATTTTATTTTTTAAATAAATAAATTTATGAACAAATACAGGGTTCCTGCAAACTTTTAGACAAACACCAACTATAACTTGCTATGAATAGTAAGGGTTTTGCAATTTAAATAATGCAGAAGATTAAAATCCATGTTTTTCACTACCTGTTGTTTAAGTTCAGAGTAATTTTTCTGGTGAAATCTGGTTATATCCATTTAAAAATTAAGGTGCGATAAATAAAATGGAAGCAACATGTAAAACGGAAGATATTTTTTTTAAATGTACATATGACATGTAGCTATGTTAGTGTGCATGTGAATCTATTGCATCTCATTTCTGTTACTGGCAGAAAATTCTTGAGTGGCTGTTATCTTCTGTTAATCTTTTGAGTTTTATATATGTTCATCAAATAGTAGTTAGTTTCCTGTAACGGGCTAAAGACTACCTTATGACTCAGTACTCTGAAAGCAGTGTCATGGAAAAAAATGTGGGTAGCTTTCAAAATATGAAAATTTCTTTCTTTTTCAAAACCAAATTACAAGTAAAAAAGCAAATGTTGGTTTGTTTAAAGAAGCCTTGGGGAAAAAAAATGTAAGTGCCCAAGGCTGGGCCTTTCAATCTCTAATTGGTATCTGACCTAGTTTGAGAAGATGTCATGCATTTTGTGACTTTCCTTTTAATTTCAATAAAGTGTTGTCTTGTACTCACTGCTTCTAAAAACTTGGTTGCTTATTTATTCAGACCAAGGTTTAGGAGAATGATTCATGCATAGCCTATAGTTACTCAGAAATAACTGTAATAAACTGGAAGGTAAATCTTTTTTCACTGTTAAAGCCTGTTCTGAATTCTGATATGCCACTTTTACAATCGTGAATATCTGTTTTTATAGTATGAAGGATGAAGAAGAACAGATGTGCCCCATTTGCTTGTTAGGCATGCTGGATGAAGAGAGCCTAACTGTGTGTGAAGATGGCTGCAGGAACAAATTACACCACCACTGCATGTCAATATGTACGGTGTCATCTTTGTCTTTTTAAGTTCTGGTGACTCTAAATATACAAAAGTATTATAACTTAGTGCATTTCTATTGGGTTTTTTGTTTGTTTTAGAAGTTAAAAAAAAAAAAAAAGAAAAGAAAAAAAGGGAAACCTGGTTTTAAGTGATGAATGGTAGCTCTTTGTGAGAGTTTGGTATCATTTGGGTACTATTGATATGCCTTATTTTATCGGTTATTCACAAATCAAGTTTGTAATTTGATGCTTTGAGAAAGCAGTTACCTACAGGCCTAGAGGTTTGCTCCTCTTTTACCTGAGTGAAAAGATTATGTCCAATTACAGCAAGGTTAAGAACAGACTTTTAGCCCACTGTGACTGGTCATTAGAATGCAGGAAAGTCATCTACTATTAACTAGGATTATTATAGTGAATGACAGAGTATGCTTAAATACTACATTAAATAAAGCATATAAATAATTATAGTTTACTTCAACAAATAAAATTTAATCTCCCATATTTTAATACTTTATCAAATATATTACCTATGTTTGAGGTACAAAAGGAACTGCATTTCAATTCATAACTTTTAATACTAATTTTAATTGTAGTGTTAAACTGAAGCGTTTCTGCATGCAAAAAATGCTTAAATACCCATATTTATCAGGCTGCTGCAAATGGCTCTGTTCAGAAGTGTTTATCCTGAAACTAATGTTCTTCAGTAAAACCTAGAAATAGTAATCTTCTGGTTTTATACACTCTAAAATTGCAGTACCTATTATCCTGTTGCTGTGTTCCAGGGGCAGAAGAATGCAGAAGAAACAGAGAGCCACTTATCTGTCCTCTTTGTAGATCTAAGTGGAGATCTCATGATTTCTATAGGTAAGGATTCAGTCTGTGTATAACCAACTATTTGTTTCTGGATCCTTAGTTGATGTTCCTAAATATGATAAAGTATTTACTTCAGTAAATGTTTCATTTGTTAATCCATGTTATTTGTTGTTAATCTGTAGTCATGAATTGCCAAGCCCTGTGGATTCTTCTGTTCTCCGTGTGGTTCAGCAGCAAACTCAGCAGCAATCTACATCAGGATCACAGAGAAGAACCCAAGATAGCCATTTTAACCTTACTCATTATGGGGTCCAGCAGATCCCTTCTACGTATAAGGATTTAGCTGAGCCATGGATTCAGGTAATCTTACTTTGTAAAAGAAGCTTCTAAATGCAAAACCTGTTTTTGAACGGTTTTGCTAGATTTGTCAGATCAACAATTCAGAAATTTATTCTGAATCCCCATCAGCTTTATGGTTGATTATTATTGGAAAGAATTACATTTAACTTGCATCAGAAGAGAAGGATTTCCAGTTTTGTTTTAACTGTGATTTCAATTTTGGACTTCATCTCAGGCCTCGTATTAAAGGTCCATGTAATCAAATGTACTATTCTTAACTCTAGCTTTGGTTGTGCAAGTTTAGCATAAATACAAAGTTGGAACTTACTGTTACCCAAGTTGTGTTGCAGGAGCTGAATGACCTCTGGAGTCTAGAGGCAGGTTCAGCTGAGCAGGTTCACACACTTAAAAGTGGGAGAACTTGTATTGCCTGTGTTTCTGCTGTAATTTTTGTCTGGTATACTTGGACCTTGGTTTCAGGGTTGTTTATATAAATGTCTAGAAACAAACTCCATACTGAATAATTAAAATTCAAAGTGAGTGAAACCATCCATACGGTCATCCTCCCACTTCTCTTAACAGAGTTTTTGGAGAACTGATGTCTTATCATTTATGATGTTTCATTTCTTTCACAGACTCTTTTTTTTAAGACTCTGTACCTTCTGACACATTTTTGCTGTCAGTCGTCTTAAGGTGATTTTTTCACCAGAAACATTTCTTTGCTCTTTTTGATCACTCTTCTCAGATACTTAAGTTGCAGTATTACTCAGTTTGACTCCTGTAATGTTGCCTTTTCCTTGGCAGGTATTTGGAATGGAGTTAGTTGGCTGCTTGTTTTCTCGAAACTGGAATATACGAGAGATGGCACTTAGACGTCTTTCCCATGATGTTAGTGGTGCTCTATTACTGGCTAATGGTGAAGGCACTGGAAATTCTGGAAGCAGCAATGGAAACAACACAAGTGCTGGAGCTCTGGGAGCAGCTAGTGGGTCATCTCAGACCAGTATCTCAGGAGATGTGGTGGTGGAATCCTGCTGCAGTGTGCTGTCCATGGTCTGTGCTGACCCTGTCTACAAAGTGTATGTTGCTGCTTTAGTAAGTAGTTGTTTACTTGTTGTATTCTAGTAATTTCAAAGTTACTTTGAAGGGGAGGGAAAGGGAGGAGATATAAGAAATCAGGAATCCTACTAATTGTTGTTGAGTACCACTGATAACCTAACTTTTAACTGTTATCTGAAAGTGGGATGAACAAAATATTCAGCAG
>NW_010555542.1:45456-48999 GCF_000687285.1 Phaethon lepturus
TGGCATGGCTCCACTGGCCAAATATAAAGAAATGCTTGCTACAGTGCTGAGTATTAAAAGTACTTGCATGACTAAGTTCTTTCCAATCTCAGAGAATGCATGAGTGATTCTAACAGTGAATGTGTAGTAAGCTGTTTATCCTTTGAACATTTCACTGGTATTTTGAATGCAATTTATATAAAACTATTTATGACTCTAAAAAAAATTAAAATTGTGTAGCTAATTTGATTTCATATGTATTGCTTTTTTCCTTTCTCTTAGAAAACTTTAAGAGCCATGCTGGTATATACTCCATGTCATACTTTGGCAGAAAGAACTAAACTACAGCGACTTCTCAAGCCAGTTGTAGAGACTATATTAGTTAAGTGTGCAGATGCCAACAGGTATGCTGTCTCGTGAACTACAGATTCATTTTGGATCGTTACTGAAATGTCTTGAAGCTTCATTTGTTGCTATTTATCTGGAACTCGGAGGCCATTTATAGTTGGTGGTGAAATAAAATGTTTGGATCATAAGTATAAATGGATCATGTTTTTGTTAAAGTCTAATTGCTGCCAATAAATTTCTGGCTTGAAAGAAGTAGGTTTAGAAAGCACCTGATTGTATTTTTTCAACACTTGCAGCTCTTAAGTGATACTTTGCTTTCGTAAAGCCTTTTCCCCTGCCTTAAAATAAAAGATGATGTTAGGTGTAGTCGTCAACCATACCCCTCCATTTCAGTTGATACTGCTTTGGTCTAATTCTCATGACTCACCTTTAAGAAGCCAGCAAGTACCAATCATGTACAACAGCTTTTGTTGAAGTAAGAAACGTGTATCTGTGCTGTGAAGTGTTAACAATTTTTTACATTTTATTTCACAGTGTAATATTAAGAGATGGCTATTCCAAGTAAATGCCCTTGGCATTTCTGGTTTGAGTAGGCCTTGTCTTCATGTCCCAAGCTACCCTGTTTGTTCTGCCAGACAACCATTTCTTCACCTCTACTGTAAACTAGATGCAGAAGTCCACCAGCTTTATTTTCGTCTCTTCAGGTTTAGTTCCTCAGCCACATTTCTTCTGAAAATGCAGCTAGACATGCCCAAGCAATCATCTAGCAATAGAATATCTCAAGTTAAAGGAATAAGTGAAATAGAGCTGTTCCTTATGTTTCTGGATTCCTGGATGTGTCCTGTTTTTGCAAGAGGATGAGGTCCTGTTCGGGTTTTTGTTTCCTTATTAGTGATAGACATTACATTTCTGGAAGTATCATTGTAAAAATCATCACAACTATTGGTAGCTTACAGATAGGGGATTATAGAAATATATTGGAATAAACTGATGTAAAATCACTTTCCACACACAATTCCAAGCTACTAATAATTATTGAAATATAACGATTAGAATGTTTTTGCTTGACAGCATCTGCTAAAAGAGGGGTTTTTTTGTTTTAATTTCTTACAGTCGAACAAGTCAACTTTCAGTCTCAACGCTGTTGGAGATGTGTAAAGGCCAGGCGGGCGAGCTCGCAGTTGGGAGAGAAATACTTAAATCTGGTAATAATAGTTCTTCATGTATAATTGAATTATAATAACAAGTAAATATACTGAAGTGTTTTAAATTTAATACAGGAATTAGCCAATATCAGCATGGCAAAGAGAACAGTATTTCTCTCAGCAGTTTGGGAGAGGGTAATGTGGGCACACAATGTGTATATCTATATGATATAGTTCTGATCTTTATTTAGATCAGAATTTAGAATGTGAACATATCTAATCCTTGTTTTATAAACTTTTTTTATAGGGTCCATTGGTATTGGTGGTATTGATTATGTCTTAAATTGTATTCTCGGAACCCAAACTGAGTCTAGCAACTGGCAAGCACTACTGGGGCGACTTTGTCTAATAGACAGACTTCTGTTGGAATTCCCTGGTGAATTTTATCCCCACATTGTCTGTGGAGATGTTTTACAGGCTGATACCGTAGCAGACAGGTACTTGATTACACCCTGTGACTCTTACTCTTTGTAGTTGAATGTGTTGTTGATGACTTCTTCAAAAAAACAGTGGTTCTAGTTCCTGTAAACTAATAGTATGTATTTATATGCAAAAGTATGCTTACTTTATGGAGTAAATGGTTGCCTTTTTTTTAAAAATTCTGACCTGTGAATCAATTTTGAAGTACCAGTAAGTCTCCTTTCTACTGCAGAACTGACAGTTAAATACATTATCTTGAAATAGCTTTCTTGGCACTATTAACTAGAGCATATCAGTGTATAAAACGCGTCCTTTCTTTTTTTTAGGTATAAGAAACTTCTGTCCCTCTTAACTTTCGCCTTGCAGTCAATTGACAATTCCCACTCAATGGTTGGTAAACTATCACGGAGAGTATTTTTGAGTGCAGCAAGAATGGTGGCAAGAGTGCCTCATGTTTTTGTAAAGCTGTTAGAAATGTTAAGTGTGACGAGCTCAACTCATTATGCAAGGATGCGTCGACGTCTAATGGCAATAGCAGATGAAATGGAAATTGCAGAAGCCATCCAGCTAGGCATGGAAGAAATGCAGTCTGGGGAATGTCAACAGGAAGACTTCTTGCAGCTACCTGTACCAGATAACTCTCCAGAAGTTACAGAAAGTAATACTCCCAACAGTACTGTTCAGTTATCAGGGAAAAGTGGGAAAGGTTTAGGTGATAAACTGAGTGCCAGTCCAGAGGACATTTCTGAGACGCTGGCTGGCCTTGCTGTGGGACTTCCTGTTTCAATAACCACTGAGCAACCAAAGCCAGCCATTCAAACAAAAGGAAAACCCCACAGTCAGTGTTTGAATTCTTCTGCCTCATCAAGTCATTCCCAGTCACTATTTCCAACACACATGTCTCCTTCAAACCCATCTGTACCAGCTGGCACTGTAACAGATGTCTCTAAACTCAGACCTCAGGGATTCATTCCCTGCAAAATCCCCTCACCTTCTCCTCAAACACAGCGGAAACTTTCTCTCCAGTTTCAGAGAAACTGTTCTGAAAATAAAGAACCAGAGAAACTTTCTCCAGTTTTTACCCAAGCAAGGCCATTGGCATGCAGTCACATACACAGGCCAAAGCCATCACGAGCCACCCCAAGTGATATGAACAAGCAGGGAGAAACCTTAAAAACCAGCATGACACTTGACCTGAATGATATTTCACAGTGTGATGGCAATAGTGGTAGTAGTAGCAGTGCAGTTATACCAAGTGAAGAGACAGTGTTCACACCAGTAGATGAAAAATGTCGATTGGATGTTAATGCAGAGCTCAATTCCAGTATTGAGGACCTACTTGAGGCCTCCATGCCAACGAGTGATGGCACAGTTACATTCAAGTCTGAAGTCGCAGTTCTTTCTCCTGAGCGGGCAGAAAATGATGATACTTACAAAGATGATGTAAGTCATAATCAAAAATGCAAGGAAAAGATGGAAGCTGAAGAGGAGGAAGCTTTAGCTATTGCTATGGCAATGTCAGCGTCTCAAGATGCCCTGCCAATAATTCCCCAACTACAGGTCGAAAATGGTGAAGATATCATAATCATTC
>NW_010555542.1:49011-62255 GCF_000687285.1 Phaethon lepturus
GATGTAAGTATACACATGGGAATTTAGCCTAAGTCTCGGCTGAGGTTCACTGAATTTATAAAGCAGTGCTGTTATGTTTCCAAAGCTATATAAAACACAAAGGTACTCAATACCCTTTCCTAGGAGTTGAAGCATAAATGGTCTGCCAGTTTAGGGTGCTAACAGAAACATTCCATGTTTATTAACAAATCTGGAGAAAGTATTTGGAAGAGAAATGTACATGTCATGTACCAACCTTTAAAATGACAAAGAAGGAAGTGTAAAAGTGGGGGAAACAGGAAATAAGAACAAAGTTTTTAAGCAGGAGTAGAACTGTATTGAGGCTTAGTACTGATTTACTTTGAAGGCAATTGTACAAACCCAGATTAGTTTCTGAAAGAAAAGACAGAGTTGGAAGAGATCTTGTCGGCACATCTTGAGAGAGAAGATGTGAGATACTTTAGAAGTCAGAAAAACCATATTTGTTTGCAAAGAGACAAAAGCACAAGAAATAAGAATAGAGAAAGGAGTGCTTTATTTCTGATCCTCTGCATGATATAACAACATGTGAAACATAAAATGGGAGAAATAAATTAAGTAGAAAACAACATGATTTTGGTTGTGTTTACTATAGGTGCTAACTAAAACCTTAACTAGGCATGAGATCAGGAATAGCAAAATTTGTGTCCTCAAATCTTGCCTTTCACCTTTGGGTAGTAACATGGAGACCCTTCTCTCTTCATACATACAGTAGGAATATGTGGGTTACGGAGTACACTGGTGTTCTGGTCTCAGCTGAAATACATATAAAATGCATTACAAAGAACTGTAAGGGAGAGGAGAGGCATATAAGCTTGGATATTTCATAACCTTCCAGAGTGTCAGATGCATGCTAGTGAACATGGAATTGATTTGGAATTTAATTTGCAGACACCAGAAACCCTGCCTGGACATACCAAAGCAAAACACCATTACAGAGAAGATGCAGAATGGCTTAAAGGTCAGCAAATTGGTCTTGGAGCTTTCTCTTCCTGTTACCAAGCTCAAGATGTAGGAACAGGGACACTAATGGCTGTAAAACAGGTAAATACTTCAAATACTTCACTTTCTTGAGTATATTGTGTTTCTTTTTCAGTATTTCTTTGGAATATGAAATAAAAAAGCACTTTGCTCTCACAGACTTCTTGTGTTCCTTGCTTCCTCTGCTCCCTGTCATGTGTTCTCACATAATACATAACAAAAACTCTTTATGTGCCTGGTAGTAATATAATATTTTCAGGTTTTTCACTTCTCCTGAAAATTAAAAATACAGTACTTTTTTATATATACATGCCCATTTCTTTCATAGTTCTTCAGATGCATTTTTACTTTTATCAAGTTCATAACTCAGTGACAGATTTAGGAATGGAACCCAGACCTCTTGATTCCAAATAAATGCCGTATTTGCAAGGTAGTTATTAAAAGTAGTTTCCCCTTACTTGTCAAGATTTTTTTCCTAAAACGATTCAAAGAGGAGGAAGTGTAGTTTAATGCTTGTTTCCTCTGATCCAACAGCCAACTTTGAGATGAGTATTTTTAATATTTAAATTAATAGCTACAGATGTGTGACTAAGAAAAGAGGCCCAAATGCACATGCTTCACTCAAGATTTTTGTAGGTTCTAGATGTAAGTGTTTCACACAAGGTCCCCTAGGTCAGAATCAGTGATCCTTTGAAACTCTCTTGCTTGTGAAAGGGTAGGACTGTCCATGCAGTCCCTGAGGCTTCTTCTGGAGAGATGGTGATGATTTTGATGCCCAGGAGAAGTTCTCTGCTGCATAGCATTATTTCAGATTTGGTATGGATCAGAGCTGAGGTTGGCTCCAGTTCCATTACAGGACTTCTGATCTGCTCCACCCTTCCCCCACCGCCAAATTTCTGGCATAAGAGATTTAATTATGACACAGTATGGTTAAACTGCTAAAAATTGTAAGAAACAACACTGCCAGAATCCCATTTCAAGACTTATTTTTCTTCCTTCTCTTCAACATCTGGAAAAAAAAAAAATTTCCTAGTTTAAGCAGATGAGAGTGAAGAGGGGAAATTTCCTCACTCTATACTTGGAGAGAATTTTGTTGGTATTTCCCCAGAAGACCACTCTTAACTTTTATGCTGTCTCACATGGAGAGATGTTCTCAGTTGAAGGGGCTTGAGATAACAAAAAAAATATACTTGCTATTTCCAGATGGTGAAAAGGGATGGAAAACCATCCATTCTTATTACTGTACTGAAGTGGAGGGAGGGGGGTTACAGGACTGGTAATTATCTAAGGTAAGTCTGAGTACCGTATTTCAAAACAGGTGACATATGTCAGGAACACATCGTCTGAGCAAGAAGAGGTAGTTGAAGCACTGAGAGAAGAAATAAGGATGATGAGTCATCTGAACCATCCTAACATTATTCGAATGTTGGGTGCTACATGTGAGAAGAGCAACTATAACCTCTTTATTGAATGGATGGCAGGTAAACAACTACTATGACAAAGAAAATGAAAATATCACTTGAGTCTTGAACTATGTAGTTTCATACTGCATTTTGCATCACTTCAGTTTGCAAATTTGTATTTTCATTGCTGTTGGTAAACAGTGTGAAGGTCTACTTACAGAACAGTTTTGGTGGTTGTAGCAATATTCTTACCAGTGCATCCTTTTTTTGATTTGGAATTTACCATACCTAATCTGTCATACAGTTAAAGCAGTTGGAAGCCCTGAACAAAAATTAAACTACTTTTTCCTCAATTTCTGAAACTATACAAAGTTAAAAACTTTGAGAGACAGGCATTTCAGTTGGAAATACATCAAACAGTTGTATTTTCAATGTACCTGAGTGACTTTAAGTTATCATTAAAAATAACTTTGCTAGAAAGTTTGGAATACCTGTCACTTGTTTTTTTCCCGAGAATTTTCATTAAAATAGTGTGAGGTGATATGCAAAGGCATCAAGGACTTCAAGTAAACTTCTAATAATAGGTAGTAAGCAGGATGATTCAGGGAAAACATTCAAATCTTAACTATATTAAGAGGTAATTTAGTAACAAATAGTGACTTCATTGTATAGAGCAAGGACAGGAAAGTATTTGTTTTAAGAAAGCTTTATTTTATGGATGGGATTATATCTTGTTGCCATCCAGTTACCAAGACCAGATTTGGTGTTTAAGATATCCTTATTTCTTAAAAAAGAAAGCATTGCACCCTAACACAAGTTCTTTGTCCGAAATCACTTAGCAATACTGGCATGCTAACAAGAAAAGCAGTAGTGCAGAAAATATTTTCTCAAAACTAAGGGTGTTTTTCTAAGGGTGTTTTCCTATAATTTTTCTGAAACAGTATTACTTAGATGATGAAATGTCAGGAATTGTCTTTACCTCATTCAAGCCCAATTTGTATTGGAATACTTCGAGAGGCACAATGGAGATCCAGTATCTTGAGGATCTATATACCAATTTTGAAAAACAGAGAAAGATACTGCTTCTTCTTGCTTACCTACTTGCTTCTATATATTGGTACTTGGATGGTAACAAAATTAAATTAAGATCCTCAGAAGGAATGCCTACTGGAGGCTGCGCATATCTATTGCCCCAAAGAAAGCTAGTGTTCTGCTGCCTAAAGGTTAATGCAAAATGTGGATAAATGTGTATTTTTTTTATCAGCAACAGTACTTTGTACACAAAGGGATTTGTACATATTTTTAATGAAGTATAAAGTTATTAGGAAGCATGAAGTCTTAGGTCTTTAATGTGTAGTTCCAGGTAGAAAGTAATTAATTAACCAAGTACATTATTTTTTGCCTGTTAAACTTTTGAATGTGTTTTGGGGGGATGGGGGCAGAAATCTAGTTATAAATTAGGAATACAAAGTCCCAATTTTAGGATGCAATGCTGCATTCTACTAATATAAAATAGAGGTTTTGAAAAAATTTATTTTTTTATCTTCTAGGGGGTTCAGTTGCTCATTTGTTAAGTAAATATGGAGCCTTCAAAGAATCCGTTATTATTAATTACACAGAACAATTGTTACGTGGCCTTTCTTACCTCCATGAGAATCAGATAATCCATAGGGATGTTAAAGGTGAGAATTACTTAGAATGTCTTTCAAAAAGGAATATTCAGAAACTAGCATCTATTTTGACTTGAGACCTATTGCTCTGCTCAGATACCATCTCAAGAGTGGTATTTCTGTTGGGTTTGTCTGATCATTCTTAAGAACTTTAATTACTGAAATTAATCAGAATGTTCAGAGCATGCTTGGGAATATTTGCTACCTGTGCCAATAGTTTAGAAAAATTGTTTTTCTCAATGTGTTCAACTAAAATATGAAGCTGCCATATATCTATGAAGATTGCTAGTTAAATTAATGTAAATGTTTACATTGAAATGATAGTAAAATATGTGAACAAACCAGGACAGAGGTCATGTTTCTAACATACAGGAATATTGTGATGAATTTTCTTCTTTCAACCTAACTGAACATAAATGCACTTGTACTGTGTTTGAGCAAAATGTGGACTTTATTGGGAAATCCCAGTCTTACTAAACTTTTCCCTTTAATGTCACTATAGCTGTCCATGAACTGAAGAGATATCCAGATAAGTAGCAATATAGTGATGGTAAATACTTGTCTTTAGTTTTTCTTAAAATAGGAAGTTTCAATTGCTCTGTAATTCTCTTCAAGACAACTCAAAGTTGTTTAAGGATGAAATAAGTTTAAATTTCACAGGGAGCTGCAGGCAATGAAAACCTTTAGGGCTTTAGGTCACCATTTTCTTTCGTTATTCTGTCTCCAGGCATTGTTCCAGAATCCTGTGTTTGCCCTACTTTGAAAGTTTGCTTGCTTCTCTGAACTTCTTGGACAGCCTCAAGCTGTGTGCAGTATCATCCAGGCATAACAGAAAAGTGACATAATTAGACTTTGTCCTTGATTTTTAGATTTTCTTGATATTGAGGTTGGGGAACGTCAACCTATTTATAGTTTTGAAGTGGAGGGAGTAGAGTGTTTGTTCATCCTTTTGCCTTTAATAGAAAGCCAACTAGCAGTATTTTTATTATGCTGTTGACAGGTGCCAATTTGCTAATTGACAGCACAGGTCATAGATTAAGAATTGCTGATTTTGGAGCTGCAGCCAGGTTGGCATCAAAAGGAACTGGTGCTGGGGAGTTTCAGGGACAGTTGTTGGGAACTATTGCATTTATGGCACCAGAGGTAAGAAACCAGTTTTGGAAGTTACTTCAAGAAGTTTGTTTGAACTCTTTAAGCTAATTCATACAGCCAAATAACAAAAAATTGCTGTAAGTGCTTCAAATATGTTTTAAATGTACCTGATTCCAACATAGTGATAATGACATTTCTTTCTCGCTGTCAAAGTTGTTTTATGTAGTTTGTTACAAGATATTGTTACTAAAGCCCAAATGACCATTTGGTCAAAAGCTAATTAATGCAAGTTACTTTGCCTTGCCCCTTGATCAGGCATTTTATTTACTAGCTCCCTATAGCTGTATAAATCTTACAGCATTTGTATCATTGATCACTTTCTCAACCTGAAACATTAATCAGAATGCACTTGGGTGGTTGATTTTTGTTAATGTAAATTACTTAAATTAAGAGGCTTTGAAGTGGATAATCTGACCTTTGATCTGTCTGTCTCTTCAGGTTCTGAGAGGTCAGCAATATGGTAGGAGCTGTGACGTGTGGAGTGTTGGGTGTGTTGTTATAGAAATGGCTTGTGCTAAACCTCCCTGGAATGCAGAGAAACACTCCAATCATCTTGCTCTTATATTTAAGGTGAGGTGTTGCTCCAATATACTACGAAAGATGCTGACTAATTTCATATACAGCAATGTGAATCTTAGAAAAGTACACAAGTAGTAGGGGTTGTTGCAACAGCTCTTTATATTGGAGCTGTTAGTACAAAATCAATACTGATACCAACATAATCATACTTGCTTGTTGAAAAAAAAAAAAAAAAGGCTACCAACACAATAATATGCAGAAAAAGCTCTTGTTCTAATATACAAATACATAGTGTAACAGGCTAAAAAAAAAATTGGGGAATAGAGTTGATCTTGACTCTAGGCAGAAGATCAGGATTTGAACTCTTTCTTACAATCCTGTAAAATACATGAGCAAAATAAGTTTTTTCTACCATAAAACATTTATGTGTGTGTTCATATTTCATAGTGGGGAATGCCCTTTGGTAAAAAAAAAATTATGTTCCATGTTCAAATTTTGCTGAAAGATACTTACCATATGGCATGCTACATATGAATATTGCCCCTCCCTTTTCTAGGTAATCCATTTTGGCATTCATGTTTCTTACTAAAATCAATTAGGTGTATTTAATTCTAAAAGTCTAGCTGAACTGTAGACATGAATGAAGAATACACAGCTGCAAGTGAAGAAAGTGATTATTAGCATTGTCACTAACATGAGTGAAGGAAGTGTTTCCACAA
This sequence comes from Phaethon lepturus, assembly GCF_000687285.1. Classification (NCBI taxonomy): domain Eukaryota; kingdom Metazoa; phylum Chordata; class Aves; order Phaethontiformes; family Phaethontidae; genus Phaethon; species Phaethon lepturus. The sequence goes on from NW_010555542.1 coordinate 55,474, forward strand.
AACAGAATGAGCACAGCAGTATGCAAATAAGTTCTAATTAAGTACAAATCACTTGTGATAAGAGATGTAATTGTCTTGGTTCTGTGTGTGCCACTCTAGTGTTCTCAATCATCTTGCTTAATTTGATCTAGAGAAGATTAAAATTAATTTGGTTGGGAGTGATCTGCATCTAGCTGAGAAAGATTGCCCTTTGGGGTTGTAGCAGAAATAAAGGAAAGACAATGGAAGGGAGTATACTCAGCTTAAAATATCACAATGTAACATCGCTCAGCTTAATATATCTCCATGTTGGCTTATGCCAGTTAATAGTGATGGCAACCAGTAGACTAAAGAATACTCATACATATGCCATACGAGCTTTTCTTATGGCCTGCTCAGCAGGTGGTCACTGCAGAATCTTGCTGTAAGAAGGAAACACAAAGAAAAGGACAAGGAGAGAGGCAGACTGTGAAAGGCAATAGGCATAAGGGCAACTTAAGACCCATTTTATAAAATGGAAGCATAATGTGATCTTCAAACTGCAGTAGGAAATATGCTAAGTGGAGAGCTGATAAAGCTGAAAATGATCAGCTTGTAAAAGGTTTTTGGGGTAGGAGAGGGGACTTAAGAATCACTGACTTCTAAAAAGTTACTTTCCCTTTGTTCAGATTGCTAGTGCAACTACTGCTCCATCAATCCCTACACATCTGTCTCCTGGCTTGAAAGATGTGACTCTTCGGTGTTTAGAACTTCAACCTCAGGACAGACCCCCATAAAGGGAGCTGCTGAAACACCCAGTCTTCCGTACTACATGGTAGCTACTTGTGTATAAAGCTGATATACTGAAGAAGATGCTACTGAATATATAACTATCTTGCAGTGCAGTTAAGCACAGCAAATTGTATTATTCTGCTGGCCTTAATGGTAGATACATCAAGGACTTAAGGCCAGTGGAGGACCCTACCTAAGTATGTGATTGACAAATCAAGATCTTTGCTTAAGCTCAGTATGCAACATTTCACAACTTGTGCAAAGATTTGTAAACTGTGCCTTTTCAAACATCTGGCTCTATGTGAACACAAAAGCATTTTTCCTTAAATCCGCATGATTATTTAGCAGATAAGTGATTTTTATTTTATTTGGAGCACTTTTTCAGCAATATTAGCAGCTGAGGGGCTCAGGATCTATTTTAATATAGCAATCACTGTTCTATTTCACATCATGTAGATGTAAGCAGAGGGTTCTGCAATTAGTGAGTTTTCAGCAGTGGTTAAAAGGAACTTCTGTATTTGTTCCTTTTAATTACATGAAGTTCTCTGAGTAACAAATCAAAACATTGATAGATACTTTAAAAAAACATTTTGCCTTTCTTAAAGTAAGAGCAGGCAGTTGCGGTTGACTGTGCATTTACTGCTGGCCATGTAATTTCTTTTGAAATTAAAGTTTGTTTTTATTGTATTTTTAACTTTCAGGAAAAGGGGATCTTTTAAAATAGTCTTTAGAAAAAGATGCAAGCTGTGTCATGGAATACCTTGCTGACACAAGAGTTTTTTTTAAAACAGATTTGTTGGAAATCTGTAATAAAATAAAATGCCATCTTCAGGGCAGTGTTGAAGGCTCTGACAGTATAGGTTATTTAAAAAAACAAAACAAAACAAAAAAAAGATTGTTCTGTATAAAACAACCTATTCTGAATCATGCTAAAAGTTGTTGAGCCTTCTTTTCATATAGCAGTTTCTTCTGGAAAATCGTGTAGAGAAGTTTCATGTTAAAGGCGCCAAACCCAGTTCCCATTAGAGTTTATGGGAGACTTTGTCCTGTACTTCAGTGGGAGCAGGTGCCAACTATGAGAAGTCTCATTCTTTGTGTAACAAAACTGAGGTCACGTTCTTTATTGATAAGTTTTACCTGCTGTTTTCCTTCTGTCATACATCATCTATTTACTGTAGCCATTAGTGATAATTTAATTTGAAAATGTTAAAAATATTACCATAAGAAAGGTATTTATTTTAACAAGAAACAAACTTGGACTTGAAAAGCAAGATAAAGTAAAATGTGAAGTAAAGCTTCCACCTGTAGTGCAAACTATGTTTTTTAGCAGGTGTGTTTTTTTTAAAACAGGTTTTTAAAATAATTTTAAAGGCAGGTTTTTAGATTCTGATGCATGTAATTCTGAAGGAAAACGGCAGCTTTTCTTTTGCTTTTTTTAAGATGGGGATCTTTTTTAATCGAATACTGATTGTGTTTAATCTATTTGAAAAAAATACTGTTCATGTTTTAACTCTTCAGATGCCAGTTGGATTGTTGGACTGAAATAGAATTGGTTATTTTCAAAGACTCAGGACAAACTAAATAAGCTATGGTACATTAAAAATGTACAATACCAATTGGAAGTAAAACATCTTAAAGATAAGTTTACAAGAATGATAGTGCTCATACTAATAAAAGAAGCAGTGTCATTAGTTGTGAATATGTTTCTTTTGGAAATTTTACATTCCTTTGTTTTGGAAGATTGGCAGACTTTGAAGAGTTAAAAAGATAATATTGAAATGTGAAGTTTGGTAGCTCTAACTGTTTTGTACTTGACTTTTTTTTTTACCACTTTAGAATTTCTCATTCTAATAAGATTGTTTCTAAGTCTTTCTTATGTGCAAGCTTTAAGGATGCACTCTTGCCAATTCATGTACTGGAAGATCAGTTGTCAGATTAATACTGTTTCTGGCAGAAATGTAAACTGTATAAACTGATGAACCTCAGCTAATCAGTATTACTTTGTAGATCACTATGCCTACCACATTTCAAACTCAAACTGCCTCTAGGTGTCCAAATGCATTTGTTTGAGTTTGTTTGCATTTCCCTCAGCTTGCTGGTAATTGTGGTGTTTTTAAAATGCAGATGTGATGTAATATTCTTATTTTCTTTGGATCAAAGCTGGACTGAAAATTGTATTGTGTAATTATTTTTTGTGTTCTTAATGTTATTTGGTACTTAAGTTGTAAATAACGTCTACTGCTGTTTATTCCAGTTTCTACTACCTCAGGTGTCCTATAGAGTTTCTTCTACCAAAGTTCACTTTCACAATGAAATTATATTTGCTATGTGACTGATTCCTAAGACTTCCAGGGCTTAAGGGCTAACTTCTATTAGCACCTTACTGTGCAAGCAAATTTTACAGAAATCTCTGGGTTAAGAAATTTGGCTTCATTGTATCCTTTGTTATTTTAAATATATCAAGATATTTTAATTAAAAGTTTTTACCCCATTGAACCAATTTTATATAGTATAATTTGTACCTATTTTGGTGGTTTTTGTCTTTATAGTAAATAAAAGTTTTTGAAAAAATTTTGTCCTTTGCTGATAGTAAACACCTTCAGTGAATAAAGTATTTCTGGTACACTTCACTGTTTATATACAATGCCAGCTGCAACGCTCGATATAGCAAGACTTAGTTTCTAATAATTAAATGACACATGAGCAAGTACTGGCTGATATACATAGATCTTGAGTGTATACATAATGAACGCTTAGATAAAGGGCAGCAACAAACACTAAATTTTTTTTTGATTGATAAAGTTAGGAACTTCTCTTACAACACTGTATCTATAAACTTCACTTGCTTACGCCCTTAGATCAAACATGAAATGTCTAGATTTTTCATTACTGCAAATGTGACTATTAACTACTCTTGTGGTTTAACCAGGTTAAACCTTGTGGTTAGCAGGAAGCTAAACACCACGCAGCCATTTGCTTACTCCCTGCCACAGTGGGATGGGGGAAGAGAATTGGAAAAAAAGCTAAAACTTGTGGGTTGAGATAAGTACAATTTAATAGGACAGAAAAAGAAGGGAAGATAATAATAATAATGATAAAAGAATATACAAAACAAGTGATGCACGATGCAATCACTCACCACCTGCTGACTGATGCCCAGCCAGTTGCTGAACAGTGACTACCACTCCCCACAGTTTTATTGTTCAGCATGATGTCATATGGTATGGAATATCTCTTTGGTTGGTTGAGGTCAGCTGTGTCCATCCCAGCTTCTTGTGCCCCCCTGCGCCTCCTTGCTGACAGGGCAGTGTGGGAAGCTGAAAAGGCCTTGACTCAGTGTAAGCACTGCTCAGCAACAACTAAACATCAGTGAGTTATCAACATTATTTTCATCCCAAATCCAAAACACAGCACTATACCAGCTACTAGGAAGAAAATTAACTCTATCCCAGCTGAAACCAGGACAACTGCCAAGTCAGGTGAGCTGATTTGCTTAGGTCAGTTCTGGAGCCGTTAAGGTGTATCTTGGAAGCTAATCTGCTATTTTGTTTTCAGTGAAATTATTCTGTTGCTTGTGATTTAAGTAGCAAACATAAGCCTGTCTTTATTGAGGCAATCTGAATTGGTACTGCAAAGCAAGGGCTTGTTACAGTTGCTTGTCTTTCTCCTGGGTTTTTTTTTTTTGCTATTTTTCAAATTAATCGATTTTGCTATAGTTGAAAATTAAGTTCAAGTGTTCCATAGCCTTTTTGGTGACATCCTGCATTTTGAGGGATCACTTTCTTTATAGTCTTATGTTACTTACGTGATTGTATACAACTAGATATGAACATATCCATTCACCAGCAAAAGCTGGCAGCAGAAATCTTCAGATAAATTCTGATTTTTTTAAATCAGAAAAATGTATCTGAAATGTCAAGAAGGAAAATATATGACAAGAATTAAATAAAAGATAAATTGAGTGCGATATATCTTCCTTTCTTTGATTTACTATAGAACTCCTGAATCTTACAGTACTGCATGGTAATTACAATGTTGCAGTCTGCTTTTTAGGAACAAGGGATGGCAGAGATCACCAGTTCCCAGCAGTAGGCAGGAAAAGTCAAAGACACCTGCATACAGAACCAAATGTCTTTATTTGCAATGGGCAGGTTTAGTTCTTCCACTGGCAAACAGTAAGCTTTGCCCATTTTGATTTCTCTGGTGGGAATAACGTTATGTTCCATGTTCTATGTGACACGGTTAGGTACTATAGGTTAAAGTCTGACAGTGTTTCACCTTTGTAAGTTCTCGTTGAAAGGTGACGATTGCTTCTAGGACGTGTTGGAGTGTCATGAGAACCACGTATTTCCTCGTCATCATCTGAGTGGGCAACTTGGATGCATGGCTGTTCTGACCCCATTCTGCCTACCTCCCAAGGTGCTGCATTTCTCTTACGAACTTTTCTCTCATTCCTTAGTCTTCCTTGCTGAGCTGAATTATGAATGTGACAGTCTTGCTTTTAAGAGCCACAATATGCATATTGTGGCAAACGTGCATGTTGTTTTCTTGTTATGGCACACAGCTGCTGAAATCCAGAATTTTAAGGTGTGAATTGAGACCTTTCTTCCCTGTCACTACCAAGAAAGACCAGAAGATGGCAGGAAAGCATTTTGAGGCAGCCACTTGTGCAATTTCCTTTAATTTTCCTCAATTATTTCAGTTTGCAATATATCATCAATCAGTTCCTGTTCTTGGAAGAGATAGGCAAGGCCAACAATAGAATTACATTGAATATGGAGTAAATCAAAAGGCAATTTATAAGTATTTGCAAGGCTTTGATACAGGAAGTTAATTCTGTTTGTTTCATTCCTTTGGTGGGCCTGTCTCACAAAATCCCACGCTCTTGGCAAGAGTTCAGGTGCAGACACAGGGGTATAAGCCTTGACAGTTGTTTGAGGTTTGATTTCTCTGTTCACCCCAAAAACAATTCTCAAACACTATCAGCATAACATTTTTTTAAACTCGTTTCCTAAGAAAGTAGGACACATGCTGTCACATCCTGTCTCATTTTCCCAGTAACTTTTGACTTCGCTGGCACATTTTAAATGAAACTGCAGATGAGGAGCAGCATCCAAAGATAAAAGTTTTATGAAAGTAGGTACTCCAGCAGAGAAGGGAGAACAGTGTCCATGGAGATGATAACATTACCTTGATATCTCTTAACTTAATGATTTGTAATGAATGAACTGGGGGTCTTTTATATTTTTTTTTAAGATCAATTGCTAAGCAATTGTTTTCTTCACTAGATTTTTTTGTTTATTTTACAGACAATTGATAGTAGAATGTGGCATCAAAAGAGCTTATGCCCCACTCCCCCTGATGCACTTGAGTCATAAATGCTCATGATTTGTAAGATATCCCGTCTGCCTGGCTTGTGGGGTTTGCAGCAAACGCTGCAGGCTGTTTCACACCACTAAGGGGGCTGCACCTTTCAAGCGGCAGTCGCTTATGATGCTGCAAAGCACAACTCATGTCTCCTCGCCACCAGGGCCAAATATTAGTCAAAATTCTGGACAGAAATGTAACAGGCTTCAGCTCTGGGCTATTGATCAGCTCTTTTTATGACGTGGATCATGTGAGGCACTAACAATCTTAAGCATCACTAGAGGCAGGCGCAGGGTAATTTTGGAAAGGGGGTCTCAGAGCGCAGGGCTTGCTCTTCTGGGCCTGAGGAAGCCCCCTCAGCTCAGTCAGTTCTGAAGACTGCCTTGTACTTTGTTTTACTTTATATAAATATGTAGGCTTTTTTTTTTTACTACCTACATCAACTGCCATTTTAAAAATTGATTTCTTTTAAAAGTCAGTGTAAGAAAAAATTAAATGTTGAACAATTGATGGGCCTTCGCATGCGTGTTTACGCGCACAGTAATGTTACATTGAGTTGGCATCTGCTACTTAAAAATTTTCGTTACTTATGCTCCGAAGTGATGTTTGATCTCATGGATATTGCTTGTTAGGACACCCCGCGCGGCGCCGCTGCCCCGACCAAT
>NW_010555542.1:62326-62602 GCF_000687285.1 Phaethon lepturus
GTGCACAGGGCGGTCGGGAGCGCGGGGCAGATCACCCGGTGCCGCCATGTTGGGATCGCTGAGGCGGCGGTGGGACGTTTACAAGTACCGCTTCGTGCCCTGGCTGGCCCTCAACCTCCGCCGCAAGCGCAGGTGAGGTGGAGGGGCAACGGAATGGGCGCTACCGGGCCGCGGCGAGACCGCTTGGCGGGAGGCCGTTACCTCCCCACCGCCCCTTCCGTCCTCCGACGGGGTGAGGTGGCGGCAGGCGGGGCCCCCCGGGGGGGGTTCCGCAGG
>NW_010555542.1:62633-64266 GCF_000687285.1 Phaethon lepturus
CCTGCAGGGTTTTTGGGTCTCCAGTAGCTGCTGGAGCTTGGTGAGAGCTCCCCTCTGGGGGCGAGAAGCTGCCGTGGCCGAGGTCCCGCTCCCCTGTTCTGGGGAGTCACCGGGGTGCCGTAGGAGCTAACTCGGGTTTTTCCCCGCTTTGCGAAAGTGGTTCAGCCTTGTGTGTCACTTCGCTGGCATAAAACTCTTAATACTTGGATACTTTAAAACGGTATTTAACGTTAAAACTAGATAGATAGGGTTTTCTTTTTTCCGGTGAGATGTGTTTGCCCTCTTTTTAAAGGTAGAAGTAGTTCTTGAATTTAAATGAGGCCGGCATTGTTAGAAGTAGCATAAATTACAATCTCCGTAGTCAGTGTAATATTTGTCCTCGCCTCATTTAAAGTGCTATGAACTGTATATATTTTTTTTAGAAACTTTGATAGTAACATATATTTTATTTCTCATATGTTTGTTGCTAAGCTCAGTGGGATTTAACCTACTTGCCTTGCTGTGAATACACAGATGATGGTTTTATACTAGGACACGTATGAAAGAATATTCTTTACGGTTTGGATTGGTTTGAAAGAACTGCATATAAATTGCTGCTGTGAAATGGCTCTTCTGTATTTTATTTAGGAAAAATGTAATCCTAAAATTTTTTTTTTTTCTTTACAGGACCCTCCGATATGTTCCCGAAAGCTCCCAAGACAAAATTCTCTCTGATGAAGATGTCTTTGAAACACTAATGAAAATATTTAAAGCTCTGTTTATAAATGATTTCAGTAGACAAGCACATATTTTGGCCTTACTTCCAGAAATCAAATGTAAATACCTGGAATTACTGACTGTTGAGCAGAAGCGATCAAAAGTAAATTCATGTAACCATCAGAGTCAACATGTGTTTAGTCCAGAGGAAGTTCTGTTTAATACACTAGGGTTCAGTATTACTCGAGACCGAAGTTCACTGGTGTCTGCTGGAACTGGAGTCTTTGTTACCAAAGGTTTTGTACCGAAGGGGACGGTTGTATCTATGTATCCTGGTAATGGAATGTTCTTTTTCCCAGTTAAGTTACATGTGATTTCTAACCATCTAATTATAGAATGCCACAGTTCACTAATTTTTATTTTAAGGGTTGTGTTTCTGTCATTCCTTAACAAAATGGCAAGTTACGTTGAATGGGAGTATTTCTTTATAAACTGACCAGAGCTCTTTTGGAAATAAGCAAAACAATACTGGGAAGGGTAATTGTGTTGATTAAAAAAAATTTTTTTCAGTACTTAGTCTGACTGCTGGAAAAGTTGTTTCAGATTCTTTAAACACAAATGCATGGGAGCAATTTCAATTAGGTGAACAATACAGTTTAATTCTTTGGGGTTTCTGTTTTGGTTAAGGATCTGAAACATGAAGTTTTTGAGATGTCCACACAGATCAGCAAATGAGACTATGAACTTTTTCAAAGCACAAAAATACAAATTGGAGAATGAAAATAAAACCTTTTTTTAGTGCAAGTCCCTTCCATAAAGCACATTTGGAACATGAGCACTTCTGTGTTCCTCCTCCTCCTTTTTTGGAACCGTATTTGCTTATGTTTCCTAAAAAGATCTGTAATTCTGTCAGTATGGCCAAGCTAGGACCCTCCTG
>NW_010555542.1:64280-65946 GCF_000687285.1 Phaethon lepturus
TGAAATGGATTTGTTTCTGTTGCATCTGTCAACAGAATCGTGCCCTGCATGTGGTCGCTAGCTTGTGCCAGCATTGCAGGATTGGGACCAGTCCAAGCACTGGGCAGGGGAGCATGTTTTGCCATGCCAAAGCAGGGATGTCTAGCCATTGCCATAGACTGGTAAACTGATTAATTGTCAAATGACAATCACAGGGAATGAGGCTGTGACCAGTGCAGCTGGTCAGTGCTGCAGAAGTGCAGCTCACTTCTAATTTCAGTCATGTACTAAACGTGAGTGTAGGCTCATTGAGGGTCTCCTCTAGCAGCTCCCCGCAAAACGTGAGAAGGAGCTGTTGAAATGCCTTCCTTTTTCAGGGGTATGAAGGAAACCGCAGGGCTGCTGGTTGGGGAGGGAACCCTAGGCAAGTCAGTGCTCTCATGCCTGCTGCTTGGCAGGGAGCGCAGCCTGCACGCAGGGCCTTTGCCTAGCTCCTTGTGAGGTTACAACGAAGGATTTCTGCAGAGGGTTGCTGAAGATGTAATGGCTGTGAGGGATGCAGGACTGCAATGTTGTGAAAAGTCACAAGCCAGTCTGCTGTCACGTTTCTGTGCTTGGAACCCAGAGCAGGTTAAATCCTATCTACAGATCTGGGAAATGGTCTGCTGAAAGGATTTGGCTGTTCTTGGTTTGGCATTTTCCCCTCTCCTGGACCAAACAAAACCTCTCATCAGGGTGGTGCAGGGGGGTGTTACGTTCTTTGCTGTCTCATGTGTGTGCTTTTCAGAGAGTCCTGACACAGCAGTAACAAAACAGCTTACTATCTTCAGCTGTGCTTTCCTGAACAAATGTTACATGACATTTTCCCCTCTGAAGCAGGCTAGTGATGCTTTATCTACCTCTCACATGGATACCAGACACAGTGTTAAAGTCACTGACTGAGAGAGGAGTTCTCTGCTACCCCCTCCATCTCCATGGAGTTTCTCTGTGGAGAGGACTGGATGATATTCTAAGCCCATTCTGCCATTTAACTTTATTCTGAAATAATCCTATCTGTCTTGCAACAGGTACAGTATACAGAAAGCATGAGCCCATCTTTTTCCAGTCCCTTGGCAATCCCTTTATTTTTAGGTGCATAGATGGCGTCCTTATTGATGGGAATGATAAAGGACTGTCAAGATCAGTGTACAGGTAAGCAGTCAAAAGAAATAGGGGATTGTTGCTCAACTGATTTAAAACAGTGGTACTGATAGACTGTTCCCTGTTGTCTTGCCCTAACTTGAGTTATGTTAGATGTCATCCATCTGTGTGTATCTTGTAATGGAAACAACACAAGGGTATGAGCTGCTGGATGTGGTCTGTTGTGTACTTGTGTCTTCATCTGTAACACCAATGAGATGCATTTTGATGTACAGAGACTGTTTCCTGTAAAGAAAATAGTTGTATTTGGAGCACGATGTAGCATAAAATTTTTTAAATGCTTCTTAGCTGTTACTCAGATCTTCTTGGTGGATTAAAAAAAAGCCTCTTTATGCACTTGCTAATGCTAAAAAGGTGAATCTGCTAACTCCAGCTCTGGTCTGCAGATAAGCAGCACTTTAGAAGGAAGCAGTAACAATAACAGTAACAAAAATAAACATTGATGATGATGATGATGAGATGATGATGATGATGATGATGATGATGA
>NW_010555543.1:0-1403 GCF_000687285.1 Phaethon lepturus
TCCCTTCCCTTCCCTTCCCTTCCCTTCCGTTTTCCATTCCATTCCAAAGTTACCACCCTCCCAAGGTGCAACCCATCCTTTAATTCCAGTGTCTTATGCCTGGTTTTACGTAACTAGTGATTCCTTAGTCTCAGCACTTCCATTAAAAGCATTTTTTGCCCTTCACTAGAGCACACCAAATGTTTTAGATGTCTCTTTCCTTGCACTGAGACACACACTAATGGCATCTGATAAAAGATGTCATTGATCTTCATTCAGCTAAGTAATTTACTCAAGACAGCACATTTTTTCTTCTGTCCCTCTGCTACTCACTTGCAAACAAGTTAAGTGGCCCTCCAGTCTCACTTCTTCTGCATAGTGAGATGCACATAAATATTTTTGACTGTCTAGACCTTAACGATTATGATGAAAGGCCAAGTGTTTATGGGTAAGAAGCAGGCAAAAGGCCAATAAGGCACATATCATAGTGAGAGTCTGTTATAGACCACCCAACCAGGATGAAGAGGCAGAAGAAATAGCATCTAAGCAGCTGGGAGTCTCACAATCATTAACCATTGTTCTCATGGAGTGCGGGAGAAGGATGGACTTCACAACTCTATGAGAGTTATATTCCGAAGCCGTTTATTGTCTTGTTTGACTCCAATATATATCATAATTTTCGCTTAGTCACTGCGCACACACTCATGATTGGTTACAGCTTGTTACACACATTATTGCAATTGGCTATATACAAAATATCACGTGCTGTCTACGCGCCTCTCACACAGTCAGGATTCGCTGCTTGCAGGTGTTCCTGTTTTCCTCGCTTCTTCTTAGTTGTTTACCACAGCTCCTTCTCCTCAAGGCCGAGCCGTGCAGATATCCAGCTGTTTACCAGCTTCTCAGTGCCACAGCTCCTTCTCCTTAAGGTCGAGCTGTGCAGGGTGATCCCAATATCTCCCCCTTTTTATTTATCTATAAACAAAACCTGCTGGATCATTTGCAACCTAAGGACTGTGAGGAAGATGGACCATCTGTACATTCTTGTATCGTCCTGTGCCGTGAACTCAGCCCAGCAGTCGGTAGGTGCCAACTTTACGTGGGCGTCCCCACGGAGGCAACGATGGCCTTGCTGTACACCGATCCCTCTGCTGCTCTTCGGGAAATCCCGGTATTTATACATTTGCCAAGGAACGAGTTTTGACACACGTGGCCAGCAAATGTCGGAACATGCCTCTGTTGCCACCTCTCAACACAGGGAGCCTATGGCGTATGTGCCCGGTGGCCAGACGTGCTGCACGCACCACAGCCACCCCGTCTATTGGTTCGTAGGCTTTGTTCACACGGCATCTTACTATAATCCAGCAGTCACATATCAACTATGCTTAAATTAATAGCAGAATATTACAAGGCAAACAATTCTA
>NW_010555544.1:0-24100 GCF_000687285.1 Phaethon lepturus
CACGTCACTCCGGCAGGGTTTGTCTACCGTTGTCCTCCCGCCGCCCCGGGGCTGTGATTAATTCATGGAGCGTCGCTGAAGGCATCTTTCTGTGGCGTATGGAGTTAAAGTGTCCTCTTCACAGAGCTGCCTGGGGACAACTGTGGAATTTGTACAGACGATCCCTCTAGGTAGTCAACCTTGTAAAAGCACTGATATTACAAAGTAAATACAAGTGATCTATTTGTTTAAGGTTATTACTGTGACCTACAGGGTATTAAAACAATCTTTCTACTGACAAAAGATATCAGGCCTGCACTCTCATTTGATGTTCCTAGGCATGCTTTTTCTTCTTTCTTTCTCAGCCACTGAGCTTTGGGGTGTTCATCAAATTTGACTGATATGGAGATTGGAGTACACTGCACAACCAGTCCATTGAAATTCAATTCAGATATGGGCTTAAATTATAAAAAGAAACCTTAGCTAGCAATAACACTTTGATGTGCAGATGCATAAAAGTTTTAACTTCTACTTTCTTCTGAAACAAATCAGCTTCCAGTCATGCTATTTGATTCATATTTTATCTTTTTAATACATCCAAAGCACGAATATTAAACATCGTCCTCTGTGGTCAGGAAAATTACAGTGGGTGCCATATAAAGGCTTCCATTTCATCCTTTTATCAAGGTTGTATATAGATGCTTCCCCATGACATGAATGTACTGCCCAACGTTCAGAGAAAAAAGCTCAGTCCCTTTGTATCTGGCCCCTTTTCAAAAGCATACCATTTCTTAGGAACTGGAAATTTCAGCTAGAAAAGGACATTGCCTTCCTAGTTGCATTTTGCATTCTGGGAGCAGACGGGCCTAAGGACGAAGTCAGTACTGGACAGAGAGAGCACCCGGACAGGCTTCCCTCTGCGCTGTGCTTTGCAGCCCTGCCACGCTCTCCCGACTGCTTTCTATTCTGAAGCATGCCGTCCTATGCAACTCCAGTCTTTTGTTTAGGTTTTTTTTGCCAGAAGAAATACTACCGTTTATTCACCCATACCCATGCCAGCCCCATTTTCTTAGAATTACAGAATCACAGAATAGTTTGGGTTGGAAAGGACCTTTAAAGGTCATCTAGTCCAACCCCTCTGCAATGAGCAGGGACATCTTCAACTAGATCAGGTTGCTCAGAGCCCCCTCCAACCTGGCCTGGAAGGTTGCCAAGGATGTGGCATCACCACCTCTCTGGGCAACCTGGGCCAGTGTTTCACCACCCTCATGGTGAAACATTTCTTCCTTAGATCTAGTCTAAATCTGCCCTCTTTTAGTTTAAAACCATTACCCCTTGTCCTGTCGCAACAGGCCCTGCTAGAAAGTCTGTCCCCATCTTTCTTACAGGCCCCCTTTAAGTACTGGAAGGCTGCAGTAAGGTCTCCCCAGAGCCTTCTCTTCTCCAGGCTGAACAACCCCAACTCTCTCAGCCTGTCCTCACAGAAGAGGTGTTCCATCCCTCTGATCATTTTGGTGACCCTCTTCTGGACCCGCTCTAACAGGTCCATGTCTTTCCTGTCCTTCTTTGGGATCTTACAGGATCCAACAACATGTGCAAAACTCTTTGCCCTCACAATTCTGAAGACTAACACTAACCCTAAAATTATCAGAACAGTAATTAATTATCACCTAACTATAATCCACAGGTTCATGTGAGAATCAAGCTTCATTTTAACTTTATGGCTCTTGCAGGATCCTGTAAATAACATGTCAAGACTGCGCTTTGCTACCTCTAGCCCTCAACCCCAATTCTATCTTTAAATCCAGCCCAACAATACCTATATGCCTCCAGAATTAACATGAGGTATTCCTTCATACTGGCACTGGCCTTGTTCTAGGAATGATGACTCTTGCAGGATCTAGGAATAAACGTAGCTTGTCACTAACCAGAAGACATTTACCCAGGTTTCATCTCTCATTTTAGTATTTTGTGCTTCCCCCCATGGTGCTAACCTAAACCATGCCTTTAATGCTAAAGTTCTCAGGGTTTGGTCAGAATTGATATGTCAGTGTGAGGAGAGGACTGAAAAGCTAGATTTATGTTTCATGCCTTCAAGGGCTAGGGTGAAGACCTGTGCCCACAGAAGTCCTGGTTTCCTGCCTGGCAATACCATTTGTGCCAGAAATACACAATGGCGCATGCCAGCCCATGGGAGCCTCACAGGCATGCCAGTGTGCAATTCTCCTCAGGCCCTTAACTCCTGCCTTTTAAGCTGACCTCAGCTTTAAACCAGGCACACAACCTGAGAGAAGGGGCATCCGTCAGAGGAGGAAGCATCCCTCACTGACCCATCAGGACCTTTAGATATTTACCCCCAGCTCTTTGGTGCTATGCCCCAAACTTTGTGCAGACGGTGTCTGTGCAAGCCGACTCCATTCAATGCCCAGCCAGGAACTGTGCTAACAATTAAACAACAAGGTCAATCACATATCCTTGCTCTGTTTACTTTACTGGTATAGATACAGCCAGAGATATGGTCATAAATATGGCCCTGTAGGCCCCAAGATCAGAAAGTATGTTCTTCATCCCACTCTACCTCTGTCTTAACTGTAACGCCATAAAAAATAACTTTGCTAGATAAAATACAAGTCATTCAACCCTCAGGCACCAGTCTTGATTATAGTATGGAGCATTTGGCAGAGTACAATGCAGATAAAAAATAAATGATTCATTTCCCAGGTCCTTGTTGTAAATATATTGTTGGAGATTAAGTTCTAGGACTGAAAATGTAAAAAGAGATAATTGCAGAACAGTTTAGATGAGAAAGGTTGTCTGACCAAAGGCTTCTAGTCCTATCTCCTGCTCAAAGCAGGGCCAGTATCAAAGCAGAGCACATTGCCCTGAGCCTTGCCCAAGATTAGACTCTGCAATTGATTTGGCCATGCTGTTCCAGTGCATAACTACCCTCTCTCAAAAATGTTGTCCTTATATCAAGTTGGTATTTCCCTTAATGCAGCCTGTGATAATCTCCTCTTGTCCTTTCATTCTGCATCTTTGAGATACAGTTGGATTTGCCTTCTCTATGACCACCCCACTCCCAAAGACAGCAATTACATCCACCTTCCACCTTAGCCTTCTCTTGTCAAGGGTGAACAAATCCAGCCTCCTCAGCTCTTCCTTGTATGTCATGTGCTTGAACTTCTTAGCCGTCTTAGCCATCTTTCCACAGGACTCCCTCCATCTCTGTTGTAGCAGACAGGCCCAAAAGTGGATGCAGAATCCAGAAGTGGCCTCACAAATGCTGATGCAGCCCAGGTTGCAGCTGGTCTCCCCAGCTGCAAGAGTGCAGTGCTTCCTCGGGCACAATCCGTTATCCATCAGCATCCCCCAGTCCTTTTCTGCCAACTCGTGTCACCCGCCTGCAAGATTTCATGGAGTTATTTTGTTCCAGGTGAAGGAGTTTGCACTTGTCTCTGCTAAACTTCATCATTTTCTTGTTGGCCCACTCTTCCAAATTTTCAAGGGCCTTCTGAATGGCAACCCTTCCCTCCAGTCGTGAACCACACCTCCCAGTCTGGTGTCACCCATGTCCACACCCACCTCAGTATTGAGCCCTGAAGAACGCCAATTTTACTTAATTATCAATTAGGCTTTGAACTATTGACTGTACTTTGAGCCAGACAGGCCAGGCAGTTTTTCATCTATCTTATAGTTGGTGCCTTCAATGGTCAAAAAAGCCAGATACCTGCCTGGCACCTGGCCTGCTGCCCACTGCCTACACTGCTGCCCTCAATGTGGCCTGTGCGTGGGCCCCTGAGGTTTGCTCTAAGCATAGCTTTAGAACAAGGGTTAATGCTCCAGCTAAATCTATGGCTGAGGTCCCCTGGAGATGGACAAGTAGGCTTTCTGGTGGTTTTTGGGGAGGCCATCAGGACTAAGGGGAAGGCCACTATGTGCTCAATTAACATACATTGGAATTTTTTTTGAGAAAACGACCTTACTTATTGTAACATATACATGAGTTAGAATTAGGATTCAGGGTTGTGCAGCTATGTGTTGGTGGGCTATAATTGTTAGTTGGTGGACTAGGATGAAGGCTGGTCTTTAAGTTCTGGCTATGAGTGGGGACCTCATGAGTTGATCAGTTTAGGTATTCTCCCCTGCCTTCCACAATACCTACTGGATTTGGGCTGGGATAGGCTTCGGTGAACAATTCAGTGTCGTATTTACCTAAGGCCAACACCTCTACCAAATGGTTAAATTTTATGTTAGATTTTCAACAGAGGGAAAAGTCTCCTCTGCAGGCAGAAGGAAACAACTAAACGTATCAGACTGATGTGGGAGCTAACAGTGGTGGGACAAATGGACTCTGTTTAAGGGAGAAGTGGTTCCCTTAGCCTGACTTGAAAGCCTGCAGTGACTGCAGGCAGGAATGAGGGCTGGTATGAAATGAGGACAACAGATCAGAGCTATTTCTAAGCTTGGTAATAGCACAGCATGTTGTGCAGTGATCATTAAAAAAATATATTTTTCAGTCCCTGATTTCTAAACCCTACCCTCTATCTATCTATCTATCTATCTATCTATCTACCTCATCCCCTAACAAACGAAGAAGTGCAACCAGCCCAAAAACAAATCAGTCATCCCAGTGAACACTGCTCCTCATCTCAGCGCACAGGTCTTGCAGGACACAATGGCACAGGCATTTCACCCACGGGAATTCCACATTTGTTAAATGACTCACTATAATGTGCAGGATGCCAAACCCAGCCAAAGCCTGCATATTTTGCAGGACTCATTACTGTACTAGTTTTCTACCTCTGGATTTCCCAGGCCGTAATGCAAACCTAACTGTGAACCCAGTAGCAGCATCTCTAGTTCAATGAACTGTAAGACACAGTCTACTGGCACTAGTCCTTCTTGGAAACTCTGGTGGCAGAAAGAATCCTTAATTTTTCAACACCTGGTTTTCCATGTCTCACTGAACCATGTAGGTAAACTACATGGTATATGATATGTACCTCAGGATATGACCTTGAGCTATGTGATCTAGCTTTGAAGTTGAAGCTAACTTCAAAGATGGCCCTGCTTTGACTGTAGGGTTGAGGCAGATGCCCCCAGACAACCCTACCAGCCTTAACTGTGAGCCCGCACATGCACTTAGCTGGCACAAACCTTTCACCTGAGTTTTGTAATATCAGCCAAGAAATCAATTTATGCAGCCTTTTATCTATCTGACCATAATGCCAGTGCTAGCCTTAGTGAGCGCTGTCTGGTTGTGGAGTAATTGCTGAAATTTGGAAATTTACCCTCCAAGAACAGCACTGAAACTGGGTGGAACGTAGCACTAATGTACAATGGGTCTGTGCCATGGAGATTCCCTGGACGGCCCTGGATGTTGGCAACATCAGGGGAACTTGGTGTGCTGACTCTGGGAGAGAGAGCATAGTGGAGCCACCACAGCCACGCTCTGTGAACAGGGGAGTTTAAGGGTGCACAGTATGTACATTGATAAGCTGCGCTTGCAATGCCCTGGGTCAAGGACCTGTCAACTTTGATGAAATGCTGTACTTGGCGTGAACTTTGCTAATTATAATATCATTATAATACTAAAACTCACACCCCTCTCAAAAGTTACCACCCTCCCAAGGTGTGACCACTCCTCAATGAGCGTGCGCACTGAATTTTTCCTACCCAGTACCTTTAAAGGCGAAGCAAGAGAATTTGAACCAATCCTGATAAAGGTATGTATGACTAGAGTCACTCAAGCTCCACCTGCAAAGTAAAACACTATAAAATAGTGTTTTACGAGCTGGATGTTAGGGAAGATACCATCGTCGTGTACTATTCTAACTTCTGGGATCGGTCGCGGAGCCTCTCTTCCCCCCCATCGGGACGCCGTTGGGTAAGATTTGAACACTTGGTCATACCAAGTGCCTCCCCGGGAAACTTAGAAATCTCTATAGAGTCACTTTACATCTTTTAACGCTTTTATAGCCAAGTAGTGTCACTCATATTTTTGGTATTTGCACGTGCTTTGTAGACAGTGAATTTATCACCGGCAATCCAAAGAACCTGTGTGTCTGTTGCTTCAATAAATCGCACCATTGATTGACTCAGCTGTATGTGTGTTGTCCTTGAACGCGACCGTACCTCTGAGTGCAGCCATGTAAGTTCAGGAGGTGTCCGGCTGAGCAGGTAGTGTGATGTTAGTAGTGCATCCGGACCCGTGATAGTCCAACGAAGGTGTTGAGTGCGACCGGACTACTAACGCTGACTTTGGGCATCATTCAGAACCTAAGCTCAGCCACCCCCAGTCCCTCTGATATCTGAGGCTCGACTGGAAAGCAAGGGGGTTTAGTTTCTGCCAAATTGCTCTGCCTCTTAACGCAACACTGGTCCAGGCCCGTGTTAAAATTGACGCATACTGTTTTCCCAGGCTATTTGAATCCTGCAGGCATCAAAAGATCCTCAGTAAATTGCTATATCCAGACAAAGAAGAAAATAGAAGCCATCTGTTGCTTTTGTCATAACCCTCTCATTTACTTTAGTTTCTAGAGTTTTCCGAAATCCTCGCCTGTATGCTTCTGGCTTCGTAGAGGTCCTTTGGCTGTCTGTGTTCAACCTTTCCTCTTGGGCTCAATCCACCCCCCATATATTTTGCCACTACTGATGGAAGGAGAGGTGCTGATCGCTCTCCTCTGCCCAGCCTTGTGTGTGATGGCTCCCTGTCCCCTGCCACTGCTCGTTCCATGTTCCTCTGAGTGACACTGCTGCTCTCTGCCTCTTCTCCCTCACCCAAGATACAGAAGCATGTACTACTGGCTTTACCCTTGTGCCTATCCTTTTTGAGAAGATCAAGGTTTTTTTTTTTCCCAAAGTTCTCATCTTCTTTTCTTGAGAATGAGAGTAAGGTGAACCTTTGTGGCTTTCTAAAAATAAATATCAATTATAGCATTAATATGGCATTTGAAGAACCAGGTGAAAAACTTGGAAGCTAGAGGTCATGTCTAATTTAATAAACAAGTGAGACTGGGATGCTTCTGATTGAATTTGCTCTCTTGGTGCTGCACCTTTTAATGGAGGAAGAATTCAGAGCAAAATCAGCTCCTGTCCCTGCCAAAATTCAGCCTGGTGCAGAGCTGGGTCACTGTGCCCTTCCCAGCTCCAGGGGAACGAGGACTTGCACAGTGCCCTTATTGAGGACCCAGGGACAAGGCATGAGGGAAAGCCCAGGAAGGGTTCGGGGCTCCCGCGGTCCCCGTGAGTCCCTGGGCACAGCCCATTGAAAAGTAGCACGTCGGGCAGGGTGCTCCCAAATGCATCACAGCAGTTCAGGTCCCTTGCCCTCTGCAGTGTCATCCCTCATTTACGCCTGAAAGTACAACACCTAGGTTGTCCAGGCGGACGGTCAGTGGCAGGTACCTAACCCACTAGCCACGCGTTCCAAACTGCAAGTCTGGCTCAGGTTAATTTTCCCTCCAAGTCCTAACTGTAACTTAAATTTCCCACACTATTTAAGCTGAACAATCTATACTTCAGATCTCTTGAACATTAATAAAACAGTTATGAGAAGTTTCAGGATAAAAGGTTAAGCCCATAAAAATATGCAACTCATTTATAAAAATAACTCCATCAGGTTTTTCACAGACTGTGAAGACAAAGGTGTTAATTTATGCATTCGTAATGACCGTAGGACTGCCAGTGGTAGAAATCCTCTTTGGGAATCGGCTGCCCCAAACTTTTCAAAATCTGTAGCTAACCCACAGGCTTTGCAGCACAGCGTCAGTGTGGCATTTTCTACTTCACAGACAGCGAAGCAGCCTAGGAGACCAAGAGACATCCTTGTCCACCTCAGGGTGGCTTTTTGGAGCTCACCCCCTCCTGCGGGGCTCAGCACATGGCCCTCTCCCTCAGCATGGCCACTGAGCCCAAATCTCCCAGCAGGATTGTCCCTCTTAGCAGGATGAGCTGTTTCCAAGAAGCCATGTTCTCCACCACCTGGAGATGCTCTTTGCAAGGTCAGAGAGACAATCTCCCTATTTCACCCGCCCATGGCAGTGCCAGCTGTGGGAGATGCTTCAGGGCACGTCAGACATCTGAAGCACTCTCCATGTCTTCTATCAGCTGGGATGACTCAGTCTGTGTCCCCTGTGACTGGGGGAACCACTGGGGCTAGCTCAGATACAGCCATTCGGCATTGCAGACAACCTGAGTAGGGTAGGAGGAACCTGTTCTTGTCTCTCACCCCTCTCAGTGGGGACAACCACGGCTGCCAGTGTTATCAGGCGAATCCAACTGAACACAGTTAAAATATTCCACAGGCATTTATTTTAAGAGTAACTTTGTTATTAGCGGCTCCCATTTGGGCCGAGACTGTGAAAAAGCTGAAGTGTGTTAGCTGCCCAGCAGATATACAAAACCAGTGGGGTCTGGAGACAACTTTTAAGCTCTATTAAAATCCAGATCTTTTGCTATTGCTGTAAAATACTATGAAAAATGTTTATGTAGTTCCTCAGGAGCTCAGAAATTATTTTAAAATAAATCATCTTAAAATAAACCAAATAATTCCTTGTTATATGTGATACCATATTCATTCTCATACAAGCAGCTTTTCTCACTAAGCATTAGCTTGTATTTGCCTATCAATTTTAGAAAGGCTGGTTTCTCCCCATCTAGCAGCCTTTAAAGCCTTTTCCTCTGCAGCGTTTGCTGGACAGTCAGGTTAAATGCAAGGCAAGCATCCTCCTGGCTCGTTACCTCTGATTACCCAGCTCTGGCCTGTTTTTCTCCCCTGCTTGTTCTGCAGTCCTGGCCTTTTCTGGGAGCTGCCATCATTCCTTTCTCACAGCAGCACAGCACAGGGAAGCTGTTTAAAAACGCTTCCTTTTGGGGGGGCAAAAGGATGCTGTGTGGGTGTTGCTTGGGGCACATGATGCTACTGCAGAAGCAGCACACAGCAGTCCTGGGGTTGGCCTCAAACACGCAGACCAGGCTCTTTACTAAAAAGTATTCAAATTTACATCAAAACTGTGCAAATCTATGTTGCAGTGACAACTGCTGCCACAAAACCCAGCGTCGGGGGTTTCTTGCCTGTCTGGTGCCTCCGTCACATATGCTACAACCGCACTAACAGCCAAGCTATTTATTTAGCTTTACTTTGACATAACTAACATCTATGCCTAGTCCAATGTTTTATTCAGTCTGACCCATCACAAACTACACTGTAACAGAAATCTCCTCTCAAACCAATAGCTTAATGCAAAGGAAAAGCACTCTCTCCTCCCCAGCCTGCCCGGGGTGAAGGGGGCAGGCACCCACCGCCCGCAGCCCTGCGGCTGCTGCCCTCGGGGTGCAAGTGAGGAGCTGTCAGATGGGAACAAACTGTTGCTGATGCCAGTGGGAGCTTGAGCAGGTCCCAGGAAAACATCACCTTGTTCAAACAACCATAATTTCATATAAGATAGCTCACCATAGGCTGGCCATCCTCTTAGATGTACTTTTCCTATTTCTGTTAAAAATGAGAGCGGAAGCAGGAGAGTGCTTCAAGCATGTACTGTGTGAATAGAAGTAGCAATAATAGTACTTAGCCTTTATGTAGTGGCTTTTCATTTGTAGATTTCAAAGCACTCCCACAAAAGTACATTACTGTCATTCTCCATGTTCTCCTGAAAAGAGAAGGGACACGGCCAACCAAGGGACACAGGAGACCAGTGCGTTCTACCAGCCTCCCACAGCTGCCAGCTCTCACGCTGGCTTCCCCCACCACTTGTCCTGGTGTGCCTGAGCTGTGCTGGGTTTCTTCTCACCTCCTCCCTCCCCCAGGTGCTGCCAGAATGGGGACCAGCACTATGTGGGTGGGGGCAACCTCAGGGTAGGAGATGATGCTGGGGGATCCAGCTCTGGGTGGTGCAGGAAAGGGCTCTCTGCAGGCAAGGGCATCTTCCCAGTGTTAAACAAGCTTCTTGAGATGGGTGTCCTGAAGAACTGTTTCTCTCTCTTTACCTGCTGGTGAAACAGGAAACAGTCAATTATCTCTGTGTTAATAGCACAGACCTCTGGGTTTGTTTGCTTTTTTTTCAATAAATGTGCAGTACACATACATTAAAAAAAGAGCTATACATAGGGGGAAAAGAGTAACTCCATTGCTCTTTTCTATGTGAGGAGCAAGGGATGCTCTCAGAGCCCTCCTTCATTAGTCCCTTCAGCAACCATGTACACCTGCACAGTGTTCAAACACTGCCAGGAGAGGATGGTCATAGAATCATAGTGTCATAGAATAGTTTGGGTTGGAAGGGACCTTTAAAGTCATCTAGTCCAACCCCCCTGCAATGAGCAGGGACATCTTCTACTAGATCAGGTTGCTCAGAGCCCCGTCCAACCTGACCTTGAAGGTTTCCAGGGATGGGGCATTTACCACCTCTCTGGGCAACCTGGGCCAGTGTTTCACCACCCTCATGGTGAAACATTTCTTCCTTAGATCTAGTCTAAATCTGCCCTCTTTTAGTTTAACAACATTACCCCTTGTCCTGTCGCAACAGGCCCTGCTAGAAAGTATGTCCCCATCTTTCTTATAAGCCCCCTTGAAGTACTGGAAGGCTGCAGTAAGGTCTCCCTGGAGCCTTCTCTTCTTCACGCTGAACAGCCCCAACTCTCTCAGTCTGTCCTCATAGGAGAAGTGTTCCATCCCTCTGATTTTTGTGGCCCTCCTCTGGACCCACTCCAACAGGTCCATGTCTTTCCTGTGCTGAGGGCTGGACACAAGATTCCAGGTGAGGTCTCACCAGGGCGGAATAGAGGGGCAGAATCCCCTCCCTCAACCTGCTGGCCACGTTGCTTTGGATGCAGTCCAGAATATGGTTGGCCTTCTGGGCTGCAAGTGCACATTGTCAGCTCCCGTCCAGCTTTTCATCCACCAGCATCCACAAGCCCTTCTTGGCAGGGCCGCTCTCAATGTCTTCATCCCCCAGCCTGTGCTGATACCAGGGTTCCCCCGACTGAAGTGCAGGACCCTGGCTTGACCTTGTTGAACCTTATGGGGTTCACATAGGTGCATTCCTTAAGCTTGCCCAGGTCCCTCTGGGTGGCACCAAGCATCACTCAGCTTGGTGTCGTCTGGAAGCTTGCTGGGGGTGCACTCGATCCCACTGTCTTTTTCACTGATGAAGACGTTAAACAGTACTGGTCCCAATATGGACCCCTGAGGGACACCGTTCATCACCAGTCTCCATCCGGACACTGAGCCGTTGACCATTACCCTCTGGACGCAACCATCCAACCAACCAATGTCATATTCTGGTGCGTTTTGTACCTGCCCACATACCTGGACCTGGAATCTGCTGCAAGGTCAGATTCCTTAAAAGTGTTTTGAGACAGCGAAAGGCTGGAGAGCCCGGTCGTCAGTGATGTTTAAAAACATTTTAAGCTGAGCTGCGGTACTGAATGAGCAAACAGCAGCGGGGAGCCCTTGGCAGCTGCAGGAGGATCTGGGACTTTTCTTTACAGGGGAAAAATGCATCTTCTGCGTTTCATCTTTATGCGCTGCGAACGCTGTACAACACCAGGATTTCCATGGAGATCGAGGCATTGCATATTGTTGAGGCAAGGATCTGAATTTAAAACAGGAATATGATTGATCTCGAAATGCTGCTCAGGGGCCAGTATTTTTTTGCTGTTGTGCTAAAAAGCGTGTTTTCCAGCCCTCTGCCACAGCCAAGGAGGACTGCCACTGTTAACTCCTTCAGTACCAAACCCAACAGGCACCCTGACAATGAACAGCCTGCCGTAGCTTAAAAACGACTCAGAGGTAGCAAGGTACTTGTCTGCCTGATCGCTCAGCTCCAGCTTTTCTGTAACACATCATCTTTCTGTGATACGCCATTTCCATGCCAGGGTGGCAATAAGTGCTCCCACTGCAAGGTACTGGGAAGCTTCAGTTCTCCCAGGGAGTGAGAGTGGGGGCTCAGCATCCTGAAGGATAAGACCATCAGATTTTGGATTTGCAGAAGAATTTAACATGAGGAGTTAACAAAAATGAGAAAATTCTTTTTTTATATGTCAGCCTTCCATTAACTGCCAGAAAATGCAAGGAAAACATATTATTCAAGCCAAATAAGTATTTGGTGCCAATATTTTCTCCTTTTACATCCCCTGCCTGCAACTCAACACTTAAACTGAACTTGAAACCAGGAGAAAGGGGAGAGAGACACAGGAAGGTAACTTGGCAGGTGGTTTCAGCTACTTCTGGCTGAAGGAGCAATCTTCTCAGATGAAGGTCCTTTAAGTTCTTTTAGGACTGGGCATCTTCAGAAATATCGAAAACAACATGTATTGTGCGTCTGCACAAAAAACCTTGGTGTATCAGTGCAGAGGTGCAGTCAGCCTTGCAGCAGCCCTCACACAGATGCATGGGGAGCAGTCAGCCAGAAAAGCTCATGGGTGTGAGGCTTGCGGGGGGAGACGTGGAGGCAGAGAAGATGGTCTCCTCTACAGAAATAAGGCAGAAGAGTCGCTGCAAGAAGCCACTGAGGTTTCTGATTAGTAGTCGCGCCTCCCCCCCCTGCCACAAGACATTCAGCGTGGCGGGAGGCACGGAGCAGCCCCTGCGCAGGGAAAACAGGCTCTCCGCTTCCCCAGAGGGATGGCTGGGGAAAGGACCCTCTGGTGCCAGCACCCTCCAGCCCCACAGCCCTGCCTGCCACCCAGGGCAGGGTCCCCGAGCCCAGGGCTCCACCAAGGCACCGGCACTGCCATGAGTATGCTACTGCCAGCACTAGGAAAGGCTACAGAGTCTTTGAGATATTTGCAAAGAGCTGAGGGCTTTGTGAGTGTCATTATGAAATTACTTTCTCTTATTTAGGACTTAGAGGTGGAGGGAGCGGAAGGGAGAATTAGCAACATAACCCCATGGGTGCTGCATTGCTGTATATGACAAGTAAAGAAGGTAGCCCAGAGATCTCTGGTCCCCTCAGAGCAGCACACCTGAAGCTCTGCCAGCCTTTCCTGACCCTCGGATCACAGCAACCTTCCCAAACCACTGCCTCCTGCTCCCCAGGCTCCCTTGGCTGCAAGGGGCTGTTCCCATTGCAGTTGGAAGATGTCACACCATTTATTGTGTGGTGGCAGGACAAATGCTTGTCTCTCGCTGGTCTTCAGACTCCACAGAAAATGAAGCATTTTACATATTCTTCATTAGACAAATGGCCTTCCAAAGGCAGTCTTCATTAAAATTCCATATACGTAAGTATCATTAAAACACAAAGCTGGCTTGTCCACACATACAAATTTCCTGGTGTTAAATCATGGAATTATAACACTTAATGATGTTAGAAATGGAAAAAGTTTAGTCTGGCAACAAACCATCAGACAAGTACTGCAGGCCTGAAATTCACTGTAAAACTGTTTCTTGGTTGCCGGGGTTTTTTTTCACTCTACCCACAATGTCTGGAAACCTTGTGAATTGTGAATCATCATTGTGAATAAACACAGTGTGTGGGAGGGGGACAACAGAAAAGCACCAGGGCCACCATTTGGCATAAGACTTTTAGGAGGGCAGGGATCAATCCGGAAAAGCGGGTCATGCCAGCAAGAAGCTCGAGGCTATGGGGGTCTCCCTGGTCATGGAGATCAGGCTTTGCTGCCTCAGCAGTCAGGTAGTATGACCTTCATAAGGTGATCTAGGTCCATCTTGAAGTTATTTAGATAATTGCCTTTCCTCAGCTAGGACATTATTCCTGGATCTTACCCTTCTACTTGGTTGGGATCCTTCTGGTAATTTCCAGCCTATGTTTATTCAAGACCAGTTTATATCCCATACCTAAGCTGTCCTTCATGTCAAATCTCCATGAGGACCATTCCCTGGATAATATCTTTGCAGTGAGCATATTCCCTTCTCAGTCCATGTTTTACCAGGCTAAACACAGACCCTTTGCTGTCTTCTTGAGTGGCAGCTTCTCCTTTCCACAGACAGCCATAATAACAACTGGGGTTTGCAGGCATCTCTTCTCAACACTGGTGATCAGACATTTGCAGTCCATAGGACGGGTATAGATTTGAAGGTGGTCTAGGAGGTCAATGCTGTCACTGTAAAAGTAGCCTGACTGGCTTGAGGGACTTTGATGCTAGAGGTAGACAGTGATTTACCATCCCATTCTCTTTGGCAAAAATAGTTAAATTCCCTGGTGACATTTTCAAATGCAGCCAAGGGGATGGATAAATAGGACGGCCACCTTTGTAAGCATGGGACAGGGCCGGATGAAAGCACAAGTCCCGTCACACAGTGCTCTACCACCGTCCGTGGCTGCTGGCTCTTCCATTTCACGCCTCCCAGGCTACTGACTAAGTTGGCCTTCACGTGAGCAAAGTTTGGGTGCATCCTTACAGGCTATCTCAGTGAAGATTTGGACATGACAAAAGGATTCAACATAAAACAAGTTTCAGAGCAAGTGACAGGGGATTAAAATCCAAGCAGAGCATAAACATATGAGGTTAGCATCATCAAAATGAAATTACTTTCTCGTTATTGTTCTTTATAGACTGCATATTGACCATGAAAGTGAACTGTTTTCTGTAGCATGTTCAATTGACCTCGGGAATCTTCCTTAAATCAAATTGGAAATGTTTTGAGATTTCTCAGGAGAATAAATGAGAAATAAATAGCAAAGCAGCATTTCACTGAAGTGTCTAGTCACCAGTCATCATTAGATCTGACAGACAGAACAAGATGTTTAGAAAACTTATTGAATATGGTCTGTTATCTAGCTGTGTACCAAGGCTTTTCTCTGATATATCTCTGGCTTTCTTTATATAAAAAGAACCATGTTGTATTTGAATGAAAATATCTGTTTATCCTAAGGACCTTGTTGTCTACAGTATGTTGTTTCTGAGCACTGTACAATTTATTTTATGGTAACACAGTTCTCTCTGGTTTAATATTGCTGTGAAAAATTAGGAACATTACAGTTTGTCTGGTGAAGGGCAGACAAAAATCTGCTCTTATTTATGCTTGAATAAATCTAAAACAACTGTTGACTTAAGTTGCTCATCTAGATACCCACTGCTGTATCAGAGGAGAAACTAACCCACAGAATGCTCATTTTTTTCCATCATGGCTGTCCCTGCATGGCTGAGCCCAGGGTCCTGACGGATAATGTACAAACACTTTGAAAAAGCCATTGTCCTCCAGCTCAGATCTTCAGCCTTGCTCTAACCCTAGCTCCAGCCTTTCTCTGCTACGTTACAGAGACTCAGAAACTTCAGAAACCTTTTCCCTGGGTAGGGACTTACAGGCCATGACCAAGGCACTTAAGCTTCTTCTGGATAAATTATATTGAGCTCTTGGCATTCTCTAAGCTTTTCCAGACTTCAAATCATTCTTGCAGTACTTTTCTGAATCCTTTCCAATTTATCAGCATACTCTTTAAACTGAGGATCCAAGAAGTGGTCAGTTTGTTCCAGTAATGCTCTTGCTAATGCCTCACAGAGTGATAATTTCTCTTCCCGCCTCCCATCGGTATTTTCTTCCCGTGCAGCCAAGGATTGCTTTAGCCCTTTAGCCACTTGGCTGGACTGGGAGCCCATCAGCAGTCAGCTATCCACCGTGAAACTATTTCTTGGCCATAGCTTGCTGAAATACAGTCCCGAGTCCTATCATTGGCACCTGCATAAAAATATTCCAGCTATGCAGTTCCACCTCCAGCAATTCACCCCAACATCAGGAGGTGCATTACTCAAGGAAGCCCAGGCTGCTGTTCCATCAGATAGCGCCGAAGGGCTGCCCTTTATCACCTGCCCCCCTGCTTTTTGCAGCCGTGAACCTGCGGGGTATTTGCACCCCAGCTGTGGGGGACGTTGATGAGCACAGGACTGTGAGCAGGCACTTTGTGAAATCCCAGTGAACAGGCTCCACCAGGAGACTGGTTTCTAAGATACAATTACTCTCCGAGATCTGTCCATTAGCTGATTTCTGAGCCTTTTGATGGGGGTTTGTATTGCCTTGCGTACAGAAATGGCTATTTTTTTTAACAGAATGTCATGCATTATCAAATGAAATGCCTTACAGTGTCAAGTTTGGCAATGCTGTTACTTTTATCAGTCAAATTGCATCTCAAAGAAAAAGCAATATCAAGTTCGATAGAAATACTGCTCTACATTCATTTGCCTATGCATACAAAAAAGCAATCAATCTGCAAAACCTCAGCAAATAAGAAAATATATTCAGTGACTTAAATTTTGAAAGAAAAAATCTTTAGTTCATCCGCTTTGCAATATTCCTGAAAACAGAAAGGTTTTTACTCCTTCCTGATATTCAGCAACTCCCATAACATCTGAGACAGCTAATTTCACTCTCAAGCCATTTAAAGCAGATGGATTGTAGTCATGCACAAAACTCTCTAATGAATAAGTAAAACTAGTTACTTATTATATTATATAATAGCCATTTGTAAAGAACTGATCACTGAAGCAGTTGAAGTTTTCAGTTTCTCTCTGCCTTGCTTTATTTAATTGCCTTTGTCTGCCTCGGGTTTGTTGTGCATTTACTGCCATCCAGTGCTTCTGCGGGATATGGCTCCTCCACCCGCTACCGAGGGCTAACCCAGAGCAAGAATATTTGGCTCTTAACGAATTCGCTGACCTCATTTGCAGAAGAAGTACTAGAGGTATTTCACAGCAATAGGCCAGCGCATCGCTCCGCCGCCGCGGTGTTTTGAAAAGATGCTGTAGCTGGCTGTGCTGGCAGCTTCGTAACGACGGGACTTGGATCTCCAAAGGTAGGGCTCTGCCTGCCCGGCGTCAGAGGGGGCTGATTTGAGCTGCCGTTTTGCAGGTGCCGAAGAGAAGAGGTTTCATGATGAGTGCTTTAAATAATGGTTTGGTTTGGTTTAGTTTTAAGACCTTAATCTTTTGGTTGGTTGGGTTTTGTTTGGGGTTTTTTTTTAATTCCCTGCACAGAATTTGCTTTTGCATTTTGTAGCCTGCAAGTATTCAGAGTGTGTGCTACTTCTGCTTCACCGGAAGATAAAGCTCCACACTTGAAAAACATCCATCTCACTGGGATGGTTTTCTTTTTTTTTCATTTTGGACAAAAATCACACTTCATAAGATCTGCTTAGGTTTACACACAATGTCTAAGAAAGTTAAAGTAGTAAAGGTTTCAATTTTAAAAGATAGAAACGTTTCATGTTTTCATGAAATGTCAGGTGGGGTTCATAATGAACAGTCCATGTAGCAAAAAAAACCAAAACCCTGATACTCCCACGTTTTACTAAGTCTGAATGTCTTAATTCTGCGGGGGTTCATATGGGGTTTTGGAAAGGCCAAAACTGTTACTTCAGATCTCATGAGGAGATAGGCAGAAGAGGGACCAGGTAAAATGAGAAGTTTAGGGCTGTGAGCTGGGGAGTCAGACTCAACCCCGATCCTCGCCAAGTCATTCAGATCATGTTTTTGAAGCTCTGTATATACTCCTTGGTTTTGGTGGGTATGAGACACCTAAATAGCTTTATGCATCCAGCCATCTTTGTACTTTCAGGGTTTACCAGCTAGTAGCATTTTCTTTATTGCAATATAATACATCATGGTGAAAATCTGCTTAAGGAGAAATGTATATTTGCATATTTATTTGAACTGTCTATTTTGCCATTGTATGGTGATCTGAGGAAGCCAGAACTTGTAGCATACAGCACTTAACCACTTTTTTTCATGTATGAGAAGTCGAACACTGGAACAGGCTGCCCAGAGAGTTTGGAGGGTCTCCATCCTTGGAGATGGTCAAAACGTGTCTGGACACGGTCCTGAGCAACCTGCTGTGACTGACCCTGCTCTGAGCTGAGACTGGACAGTCTCCAGGGGTGCTTCGAGCCTCAGCAATTTTTATTTGGGTGGTACAATATCTAGATTTGTCCTGAAACGAAATGTTATATAGATCCAGGAAAATATACACCAACCCTAGTCAAAATCATAGCCAAACACTTTAATTATGTTCATGAGTTAACTGCTTTTCACTTTCTATTAAGATAATGAACCTCTAACGACACAGCAACTCATAATAGCATCCATAAATATCACATAATTTAACTTCCAATACACTAAAATGTTCAAGCACATGCTTAAGTATCAGAATAATCCTACTGTGATCGATACTTAGATTTAGGCTAAGCACGTGTCAGATGAATGCATAACCTCTTTTAACCTCTTTACCTCTTTTAACACACCCACTGTTCTGCTATCTGTATTCCAAACGATGGAGCTGGCTAATAAAAGGACAAAACAAAGGTTTTATGGATCCTAGAAGCTGATGTGTGTCCAGGTGAGATAGAAGTGGACTGGGAGACCAAGAGCCCAAAGAAGGGAAAACCTGGCCCAGAAAACACTTCCTGCTACAACCATAGATTCCCACATAAAACTTTGAGCACATGCAGTTCAGCTACTCCACATACCCCAGGTAAGTTTGGCCTCAGACTGGAAACAGAGGGGATTTCTGCTTCTACAGCTGCATTTAACCAGGAAAGCTGGCATTCATGAAGTTCCTCAGCTATCCTGATCCAGTTTTCCTGATCATCTGGCCCTCACCCAGCGCAGCACCCCAGAGGCCACCCAATCCCCAGAAGCACACGTCCCATCAGGCATGGCACTCCGTGAGCACCAGAGCCTTCATCTCCCCTCAAATCCACCCTACACCTACACTTCCCTCAGCCTTCTCTTCCTTCTTGAGCAGAAGAAAAAAAACCTCCACAGCTCTCACCTGTGTGATGTGAGTCCCCACGCCACGGTGCGCACCTGGGCAGCGATGCCGTACTGCTGCTGACTGCTCTTTGCTTAGTTTCTGTCCCACAGCAGCAGGAGGCTACGGGCAACCGCCGAACACCATGTTTCAGTCTTAGGTTTTGTGCTACAGTGTGATATTTTACTGCAAAAATCATGTTAATTAAAAATCTTTGCCTTGGTTAATGTTCATGGCTTAGAGAATTTCAACTGAACCTTTAAAAAAATTATTTTCCCATTTACCATTGTTTCTAATTTTGTGTTTCTTTCAGAGTGGTGATTCAAAGAGGTTTAATCTGATTCACTTTGTTTTTTAATTGATTCCAATTCCAGATGACTTTACGTGCTTCAAATGCCTTAAACAGTGATGGCAGGGAAATGGAGATCCGTTCTAGTCACAAAAATTGTCCTGAAGACTTCCACCCACATCTAATGCAAAATACCAAAAGCACAAAAATCTCAGACAGGACTTTGTAGAGAACCTGCATAAGAGACCTGAACCTTGGGAAGAAAACTGTAGTTTTTTTAAATCTTCAGCAAAAAACAAAACAACTTATTACTGGATCTTTTTTAAACTACCTCTCCCTACACCTTAAAAAATAGAAAAGACACATAAAATAAATGGCTTCAGATTTGGGATTCCTCAGGGTAGGAGGGAGGTTTTTTGTTGGTCTGGCTTTTTTTAAACAAAAGGCAGAGTCTGATCCTATGGCTGGATCCACCAGCAGCTCTTTCACCCATGTGGGTCCATGTACATCTAAATGATGCTCTTAATTCTACTCTGGTCCCAGATTGTCCTGAATGAAAGTACTGAGATCCAAATGAGCTTTGATATCGCTCTGCCCACAGCTCTAAATGGAAAACTGATTATCTAAGCCCATTTTAAAATACTAAAAAGAATATGTAACATGCTGAATCCTGAAATCACAGTTGAATCATAGAAAATAAGTTTGGTTTTGAAGCATCAGGAGAAGAATGAGTTTGGCTTTTCCACAAATGTCTGTGAAATTGGGCAAAGAGAGACCCTTTTGCCTTTTCTGAACACTGATATCTTTACAAGACTGTTTGAGATGTCATTTCTTCCAAAGTTTCATCTAACCTGTTCCCAAATGCCTTCACTATTGGTGTCTCAGCTCCCTATTTCACCTGTTATTTCAGCTGTTATTCTTACTGTTAGGTTTGCCAGAGTATCTAGCCTACCTGTTCTCATGCTTAGTTTCTTCTCCTACAGTCTCTGAAGAATTTCTGACCTTATACATCTGCTGACATGAAGGTATTTACGGGCTATGATGCTATACCTGTGATATCCCTTCCTGTACTGCATCACACTGAGTTTCTTCAGGAGCTCCTCCTCATGTTATCCAGAGTTTAAATTCTCCTTGGTTTGTGCTTTTCCTACACTTTTCGAAACTCCATGAATCACGTCGATCCCTCTCTCTGCATTTTTAATTTTGTTTCTGTGTCTGAAATGAGAGTTGGCAGGCAAACATGCGATCGACACTCCATAGCCTTGGCAGATCTGGGCATTAAAACAAGTGAAGGAAAGGAAAAGAAACCTTGCTTTGACTTTAGCCGTGAAGAATGTTAACTCCAATGCTTGTTTCCTGTGTTATTGCACCCAGAAATCTCTTTAGTCATTTGACAGTGCCTGATTTGACATAAATCCTGCCAAACCTGAAGATATTAGTTGGGCCCTGTCTAATGTGAGAGCAATCTGGGAGTCAACACAGCTCTGAAGGTGCTGGAGAAAACGTAGCACAGGTAAATTCATCACATGATAGAAAAATGGTCCTTGCACAAGTCTCCTTTTTCAAGTTGGGAATTTGATGCCGTTACCAAACAAGTTTATAAAGCTCATCAGGATCTTTCTATCAAAAGAATTTTTTGATTTAACATGACTGAGTAAACGATGGGAGACGTAGTTCCACCAAAGAGAGGATCCACAGGCCCTCAGCCCTTCATATGTTCTCAGGAGGTTGACAAGGACCCACGGAGGTAAATGAGAGAAAGCAAAGTAGGTTGCTGCCTAATTGGCATTTCTTCCCCAGGATTTTTGGCTATGAGGTAGGAAAGCCTGAAGACTAATGCCACAGGGGAAAATGGGAGCAAAGAAGATGTAAACGCATACTCCCACAGACTGCAGCGTCAGGGACAGATACATGCTGTAGATTGCAGCTTGAAGAAAAAACCTCTAGATGTTTCCAAATTAGATGGTGTTTTTTGAGCAATTTGTTCAAATTTTTATGTGCGCTCACGTGAATATTCCAGCCTGCATCAGGACAAAAACAACAAATGTTGAAGAACTCATTTTTCCCCTGGGATGAAAAACTTAATTTCTACTTGGCTGTAGAAAACAAAAAATCCGCAGTAGCTTAGAGGCTTAATTAAAAGCAGACTATACCTGTGGTAAGAACTGGCAAACATCGACTTTTTAATGGCTTCTGTGAGCAATCAAAAAAACAAAACAACCCTACTTGACTTTGCAGTGTAAGGAGAAATGCAATTCTGAAGAGCAGCTGGGCTTTGGGACCCCGAACTTTGCTGATGGCACCCTTGGAAATAAATAAGACTAAGGCAAGAGCTTAAATGATACACAGGCTAGAAAATATTACCTTAACGAGATGTATTTTATAGAGCTGTGTGTTTTTACTACCAGGCCACGATTTAAGACCTAATGAAAAACAGAAATAGAAGTGCTTTTGAGATGGTGGAAACAAAATTTATTACCACCACTGGTCGAACAGCAAAGGGATCTCTACGCCGGTTTCCCAGCGCTTGCTGTGCAGGCAGGGAGCGGCTGTGAGGCGATGCAGCCAGCCACCTCGTGGAAAAAGCAGTAATACTCAGCAGAGATTACATGAGTAGGATTCTAAAGAAATTACACCAAAACCTGGAGTGTTTAATTTTACTTTAAAGGATTGTTTACTGTGAGTCTTCAAAGACAGACCCTCACTTGCTCTAAGTGCTGGCTTACAAGTAAACAGAAAGCCACCACTGCAGAGCTGAACAGGATTCAGCTCTCCTTAATACACGTTCCAATAAGAAGAAATAATTAATAGCCTTGAACAGGGTAGCGGATGAACAGAACACAGTTCCTATCAAACTCTGATTCTTGCTGCTGCTCTAAAACACACTCTAGGACTCATCCCATTTGTGTGAATGGTTTCTAAATGGCCCATTTGTTTAAAAGTCCCTTTTTGCTGTGCTGAATCTTCCTCCTAGTAAGACAGCCACATTTCACATTAATAGTAGTGCCGCAGCCAGTAGACCCCCTGCAAGCACAGCGCTCATCGCTGCTGCGTTCACCGGCTTGCAAGGAAGATATTCCACATTGATTCATTACTAGGGAGAAGACGCAATAGCAAATTCTTTCAGTCTTGCTGACTTGTTTTTCTGCTAGTCAAATAAACAGAGGGAGAAGCTGGTTAATTTGGTAACAGGAAGGCTTTCCTCATTGAAACATAGCAGGCAATAAATAACCGTTCAGTGGGTTTTCTTTTGTTGCCTTGATTATTCCATGTATGTAGCAAAGAGAATTCATCTGGTGTTATGTTTAAATGAAGAACATAACATATATATATAGTCATTTGTACCAGAGTCATATGGAGGAAATCTAAGGTGTGTGCAGAGAAAGATTATAATGGAAAATAAAACACACACAATTTATTACTGCCTTTAATCCTTTTTCTTCTTTCTTTTAGACAAGCTCATTACAGAAGGAGAACTGAATTTCTGCGGTAGCTGCCTTTGCTCACAGGCCTCTCGTGAGCAATCAGCACTGTGCACTGAAGCATGAACTTTATATGTGTACAGAAATTCACAGTTCAACAAATTCCCCAGATCAACCTGGAGATGGAATAACAACAGAATTAGATGTGTTATTACAGACAGTGACCCAACACCTTCATTCTTCATCTTTCATTTACCTTTCCCTTTGCCTGCATTCAAAATGACAAGCTCAGTCTGTCTTTGCTCGGTCACTTCCATGATGAAGTGTTTGATGAAATTTCTGCAGGCTAAAAATATTATTGCTTTCTTTTTAATTTTGATGTTGTTTTTCTTATGTTGCTGTTCACGTAGAAGCCACATATGGATGGAAGAGATAAAGGAAAATGTCATGTACAGTCTTTGAATTGAAATAAACTTCTTGCATATCCCAGATTTTTCATATAGTAAAACATGTGAAAGATCCTGCATGTCTTCCATTTGTCCAAGAGGAATCACTGGGTGATTTTCTCTTTGCCAGTGAAAACAGAAAACATTTTGGACTGCAACAGGCAGGATACTTTTAGTATCTCTTGTTGACTACAAAGCAAACTACACATTCAAATATACCTCCTCCCCGCAAGCCTGCCACCATGTCCCTGGTCATCGTGCCCTCTGAACAGCAGCTCCAGCTCCTCTGTGCTGCATGAGCTGCAACGATGGGCATCTCCATGACACCCACAATGGGCAGCCAAAATACCGGCATCGCTGGGCTGACCCAGCACCAGCAGCCAGTGCAGAAGACAACATACCGGTTCCTGGCAGGGTGGTCAGCTGTCTGCTGGGGTAGGCAGATATTGCTATTACATTACAAGGATTTATTAAGCCCGGCATTCCTAGCGTACCTTAGCTTCCCTTCTTCAAACTAGTCTGCAAGGCTTGCAAAGGCTTTCACTTCTTTCTGTGGTACTGGGTGGAAGGACACCGGTGCTCCTAGGGTTGTGGAAAGTGTAAAAAAGAATTTTGCCTTGAATAGCACTTGATATTTTTGTATACCAGTTCAACCTTTTCTTCTGAACAGGCAAATGAGAGGGGCTTTTAGACTAGATATTAGGAAAAATTTCTTTACGGAGAGAGTGGTCAAGCATTGAAACAGGCTGGTCAAGGAAGGGATGGGGGCACAGTCACCATCACTGGAAGTGTTCAAAAAACATGTAGACATGGCACTTCAGGATATGGTTTAGTGGGCATGGTGGTGTTGGGTTGATGGTTGGACTTGATATCTTAAAGGTCTTTTCCAACCTGTGATTTCCAATTCTGTGATTCTGTGTTTTCAGGTGCCTCATAAAAATACTCATAGTAACTTTACTTTAGTAGACTCTGTCTGCCATAACTGGGGCTTTAGACTCTCCTCGCCTCATACAAGTCTTCAACCAAAGTAACATCAGCAACACGAGCAGCACAGAGTCTGCCACTTGAGCTTTTTTATTTTATTTTGTTACCTTAACTCTTCCTCTTCGCCCTTCCTCCCTCGAGCCGGTCAATACCTTAAAGATTTTTGTTCACTAGTATCTCTTTTATATAATACATATTCCATTAAACAAGAGATTTTGGAGCCAGGTCCTTGTTGTATGAGCTTAGTAAAGATGAATTTTTAATGGACCCAGTTTGT
>NW_010555544.1:24121-26850 GCF_000687285.1 Phaethon lepturus
GAGTCAGAGCTGTTTTCATGTGCCACTTGCTGCTGGCTAAGGGATGATGGCTTCATCTGCCTGTGCCAACCACGTCTCTCTGGTACGGCATCCAGTACCACCTGTCCCTATACAAGGCCTGTCAGCAGGATGGGAGCATCCTTCCAAATGCTGGAGGGCATCACAACTCCTGCTGGCATCAATAACCAAAACCGCTCTGTGCAATGATTCTTATGGATTACACGTTTACTTTATTCACTGAAAGGATAAATACATTATCATATTTTGAAACAAATATGTCACCAAAAGCCTAAAAGAAATGCAGGCATGTCTGGACAGCACCAGCTTCCCCCAGTCATGCTACTTGAAGGCTTCTCTCCTGCTTCTGCCCTAGTGTCCTGGTTTCAGCCAGGATAGAGCTGGTTTTCTTCACAGAAGCTAGTGTGAGCCTATGTTTTGGATTCGGGCTGAGTAACTGTTGATAATGTGCTGGTGTTTTGGGTTGTTGCTAAGTAGTCAAGAACAGTCCAGCTTCTTGTGCTGGCCTGCTAGCAAGGAGGCTGGAAGTGCATGGGGAGCTGGGAGGGGGCACAGCCGGGACAGCTGACCCCGGCTGGCCAAAGGGATATTCCCTACCATATGAGGTCCTGCCCAGTACATAAACTGGAGTTGGCTGGGGGGCGGAAATTGCTGCTTGGGGACGGGCTGTCGATCGCTGGGTGGTGAGCAGTTGCTGTATTGGGCATCACTTGTTCTTGTACATTCCTGTGTTGGTATTATTATTGTGGTTATCATTGTTGTTTCCTTCTCTCTTTCTGTCCTACTAAACTGTGTTTATCTCAACCCACGAGTTTTTCTTCTAATTCTCTCCCCCATCCCACTGTGGGAGGGGGAGTGAGTGAGCAGCTGCGTGGTGCTTAGTTGCCGGCTGGGGCTAAACCACGACACCTAGTCACCTGCCCAGTGGATCATCCTCCATGCTCTCCTCCGCAGCCATCAGCCCTGTGGAGTCTGCCAGGCACTTCACACGCCAGTGTTAGTGATGCCTTTCATTCATTTAAAGTCCCCTAGCAAAGACATATGTCCTGACAGGCAGAGAGGTGTCTAGACTCAAAGTGAGAGAGGGATAATATCAGGCTTACCCATGACAAGCTGTGGGATGACACACCAAGGTTAAAGGAATAGGGTGCTAACAAGGACCCTCAGCACCAGAGAAAGACCTCAAAGGAACTAAGGGGTGTTCCTCTAAAAGGGTGACATGGCCGACAGCCCACCTGAAGTGCCTCTACACCAATGCACGCAGCATGGGCAACAAACAGGAGGAGTTGGAAGCCACTGTGCTCACAGAAAGCTATGACCTTGTTGCCATGACTGAAACTTGGTGGGATGAATCCCGTGACTGGAGTGCAGCTATCAATGGCTCAAACCAGCTCATCAGAAGGGACAGATGAGGAAGGAATGGCAGAGGCATTGCCCTCTACATCAAGAAATGGATAGAGTGTGAAGAACTGTCTCTGAAGAATAACCACAAGCAGGTTGAAAGCTTCTGGGTAAGAATCAGGGACTGAGGAAATAAAGGGAATCTTGTGGTTGGTGTCTATTACAGGCTGCCCAATCAAAGGGATTCTATTGATGAAGCCTTCTCACTCCAGCTACAGCAGGCATCGTGCTCAAAGGCTGTCGTCCTGCTGTGGGACTTCAACCACACCCATATCTGCTGGAGAACTAGCATGGTGAGATGTAAGCAATCCAGGAGACTCCAGGAGTGCATGGAGGATAACTTTCTAAGCCAGGTAATAGACAGTCCTACCAGAGGGGATACAATACTGGACCTGTTAGTCACCAATGCAAATGAACTAATTGGTGGTGTCAAGATTGGAGGCAGCCTGGGCTGCAGTGATCATGTACCGGTGGAGTTCACAGTCCTGAAGGATATGGGGCAAGCAAAGAGTAAAGTCAGGTCCCTGAATTTTAAGAAAGCAAAATTCCAGCTCTTCAGGGAGTTAGTCAATAGGACCCCCTGGGAAAGTGCCCTCAGGGACAAGGCTGCAGATCAGAGCTGGCAGATCTTTAAGGACGCTTTCCACAGAGCACAAGATCTCTTGACCTCAGGTGTAAGAAATCAGGAAAGGAAGGCAAGAGGCCAGCATGGTTGAGTGGAGACCTGCTGGTCAAACTAAACGGCAAGAAGGAAATGCACAGGCAGTGGAAGCAGGGACAGGTATCCTGGGAAGAGAACAGGGATGCTGCCCAGTTGTCAGGATGGGGTCAGGAAGGCCAAGGTGCAGCTGGAGCTGAACTTGGCAAGGGATGCAAAGAACAATAAGAAGGGCTTCTACAGGTATGTCAGCCTGAAAAGGAAGGTCAAAGAAAGCCTACCCCCCTTGATGAGCAAGACTGGCAAACTGGTAACAACGGATGAAGAGAAGGCTGAGGTACTGAATGACTTCTTTACCTCAGCCTTCACTGACGCTCACTCTTCCCACACTTCTAGAGGGGATGGAATGCAAGACAGGGACTGGAGTCTGTCAGACATAGTCCCTCCCACTGTCAGAGAAGATCAGGTTTGAGACCACCAGAGGAACTTGAACATGTACAAGTCTACAGGACCTGATGAGATGCATCCCAGAGTCCTGAAGGAATTGGCTGATGCAGTTACCAAGCCACTCTCCCTGATACTTGAAAAGTCCTGGCAGTCAGGGCAAGTCCCTGGAGACTGGAAAAAGGGAGGTGATTCAAGACAGGCAGGA
>NW_010555544.1:26872-30065 GCF_000687285.1 Phaethon lepturus
TAGAAAGGAGGACGCTGGGAACTCACCTGTGTGCCTGGGAAGATCATAGAACAGATGCTCCTAGAAGCTATGCTAAGGCACAGGGAGGTGATTTGAGACAGCCAGCGTGGCTTCACCAAGGGCAAGCCCTGCCTGCCCAACCTAGTGGCCTTCTATGATGGGAGTGACCACATCAGTGGACAAGGGAAGAGCTACCAATGTCATCTATCTGAATTTCTGTAAGGTTTTTGACATGCCCCCCCCCCAACATCCTTCTCTCTGAATTGGAGGCCTATGGATTTGATGGGTAGACAGTTCGGTGGATTAGGAATTGGTTGCATGGTTGCATCCAGAGGGCAGTGGTCAACAGCTCAACATCCAGGTGGAGGTCAGCAATGAGTGGTGTCCCTCAGGTTTCCATATTGGGGCCAGGACTGTTTTAATGTCTTCATCAGTGACATAGTGGGATTGAGGGCACCCTCAGCAAGTTTGCAGATGACACCAAGCTGAGTGGTGCAGTTGAAATGCCTGAGGGACAGGATGCCATCCTGAGGGACTTGGACAAGTTCAAGGAATGGGTCCATGTGAACCTCATGAGGTTCAACAAGGACAAGGGCAGGGTCCTGCACCTGGGTCGGGGCAACCCCTGGTAACATTACACGCTGGGGGATGAAGGGATTGAGAGCAACCCTGCCAAGAAGGACTTGGGGTCCTGGTGGATGAAAAGCTGGACAGGAGCCAGCAATGTGCGCTCACAGCCCAGAAGGCCAACCGTATCCTGGGCTGCATCCAAAGCAGCATGGCCAGCAGGTTAGGGGAGGGGATTCTGCCCATCTTCTCCACTCTGCTGAGACCCCACCTGGAGTCCTGCATCCAGCTCTGGAGCCCTCAGCACAGGGAAGACATGGACCTGTTGGAGCGGGTCCAGAGGAGGTCACAAAAATTATCAGAGGGATAGAACCCCTCTCCTGGGAGGACAGGCTGAGAGAATTGGGGTTGTTCAGTCTGGAGAAGAGAAGGCTCCAAGGAGACCTTACTGTAGCCTTCCAATACTTAAAGGAGGCTTATAAGAAAGATGGGGACAGACTTTTTAGCAGGGCCTGTAGCAATAGGACAAGGGGTAATGGTTTTAAACTAAAAGAGGGTAGATTTAGACTAGATCTAAGGAAGAAATATTTCACCATGAGGGTGGTGAAACACTGGCCCAGGTTGCCCAGAGAGGTGGTGGACGCCCCCACCCTGGCAACATTCAAGGTCACGTTGGAGAGGGCTCTGGGCAACCTGATCTAGTTGAAGATGTCCCTGCTCATTGCAGGGATGTTGGACTAGATGACTTTAAAAGGTCTCCTCCAAACCAAAGATTCTATGATTCTATGGTGAGTGCCAGGGTTTTCTCCCTGTCTGCTCCCCTTTCGAGCCCTGCAGCTGAGGTCTCCTTCAGCCTCCCTTAAGGTCTCCAAATTAGCTTCCTAATTTTAAGCTATTGGCCCACAAGAATGGCATCACCTCTGCAGTTCTTCAGTTGAAGTGTCAAGGGTGGTGGCACATGGAGTCCCACCACTCAGCCTTATGTCTGTGAGGACTTGAGGGTCCAAAAAACTTGGAAACCTGTTTAACATCTTCAGAGGTTTCCCTTCCCTCGTATAGCCGCAGTGGGGCCATATTCCTCACAGAGCATGTGTTTGATGTCGCACCAGTGATGGATGATGTCCCGGAAGGTGTTTTAATTAGTTCAAGCTGTCTTATTTTACCATAGGGGATCACAAAGGTCCTTAGCTTTATCGTCACAGAGCTCTGAGCTGATGCATCTGATAGCAGCCTGCTTCAGATCTGCTTGCCATTAAATCATTAGCAGTCCATAAAAATTGAAAATGGACCAGACTTTGGCCATTTCCTAATCTCATGAAACATACAAAAATAGCTATGCTAATGACATTGTTATGAATCTGGTTTTCTTGTTCATCATTACCATTTTAAAGTGGCTTAAATGGACTAGTAATCACCATAGCAACAAAGCAGTAGTCATGAGGACTACTATCAAGAGAATTTGATGTCTTAAAAGGGTCCTTAGCTTTATCGTCACAGAGCTCTGAGCTGATGCATCTGATAGCAGCCTGCTTCAGATCTGCTTGCCATTAAATCATTAGCAGTCCATAAAAATTGAAAATGGATCAGACTACTATTCACCAGACTTTGGCCATTTCCTAATCTCATGAAACATACAAAAATAGCTATGCTAATGACATTGTTATGAATCTGGTTTTCTTGTTCATCATTACCATTTTAAAGTGGCTTAAATGGACTAGTAATCACCATAGCAACAAAGCAGTAGTCATGAGGACTACTATCAAGAGAATTTGATGTCTTAAAAGGGAATGTGGTTTTTTACATCTTTTCATTGAAACTTGCATTTCTTTTGATTTTGAACCTAATAACAGACCGGAAAGAAACAGGAAGAAAATATGAACATTCTCATGAAAGCACTGAATATCCCCAAATCTACACTTCTTATTTATTGATGCAAAGTTTAAGGGGCATAAATAGAGAAGCAAGTAGGAATTAGTACATCAGAAGGATCTAAGTGTGTATTGGGGTAAATAACACATTCCAGTAGCGAAAAGGCAATGCTGCACCTGGGAAAGCAAATAATTGAGGTCTGGAAGAAGACCACAGTGTCTTGCTGTACCTCAGGCTTCAGGGGTCTTTTTATAATTACTTTTCTTGCTTTACCTCTACCATTATCTTACCTTTATGTGAAATATGTTCATTTGATTTGTGTGATGAAGTGTAATCTTCTGTACTTTTATGGATTTCTCCTGCACCATAAAAAGGGGTATTTTACAGGAGAAAGTTAAACTACTTTGCTGGTATATCAGCTCAAACCAGTTTGACCACTGACCGCATAGTATTGTGTAAAGAAAGTGCATGCATAGGGTTTGGGGTCATCCTGGGGGCACGCCGAGGAAGATTCGAGAAGACTCTAGCAGGAGAAGAGGGCATGCGCTGAAGAAGACACGCCTGTTCATGAATATGTATTAACGGACAAGATATAAACCAGGAACAGGAATGGTACCGCGTGCATCTTGGTGGAACAGAGACTCCCGGTGCACCCAGCGCTGTTTGCTTGCCTCTATTCGCATAATAAATTGTAAATTTGAATTGACCGCGTGCATCTTGGTGGAGCAGACTCCCGGTGCACCCAGCGCTGTTTGCT
>NW_010555545.1:0-36423 GCF_000687285.1 Phaethon lepturus
GTACCTGGCCGTGCCGGGGGCTCGCCCGGGAAAGAGAGGGCGGTAGGGTAGGGAGCGAGCGGCACCGCCGGCCTGTTGACGCTCCGGCAGCGGTTTACAAACACCAAATCTTTCCCCCTCCCAAGGGCAGGGGGGAAAAGTGTGCATATTGTTTTAATCCCTCACCAAGCAACACCTCTGCAGAAATATTTTTAGTCATTTATTTATCAGACACGGAACAGGAGAGGAGAGTGTGCCCCAGCCGGCAGTGTAAACCTTCCCGAGTAACCGAGTCATCCCTAACACAAATCCCCGCTCTGAGCCCAACCAGAGAACCTGCTTTTAATAAAGGATCGTCAGTCTTGGGCTTTCCCCTTTCAAATACACGCGTTACCGGGATCAAGACCTACCCAGCAAGGCTTTAGCCACTGCTGGAATAACACAGGATTAAGGACTAGAACTGCAGCACGATGATGCGGTGTGACAAAAAGGTTTTACCTGCACATATTTTGGGAAGGACATTTCAGGTGACCGGTGGAGCAGAAATTGCACTGCTTCTACCACACAAGTAGCACTGAAAACGTTCCTTCCAGGTGTTCTTGCATCCTTTGTAACGTGCTCTGTCTAGTAGAGAGGGCTGAGTCAAAGCCCATTTCACCACTCTCCCCCGCGCTGCCTCTGTATGCCATGCACCCTCCCCCAGCACGCACACACACACACGCACTTACGCACCGAGGAAAGCAGAAACATCCTTGCTGCTTTGAAAAATTAATCCTAATTCAGGGGAAAGATTAATTTTGGAAGGGGTCAGGTTCTCCTCCCTTCTGCACCTGGCATAGTCATTTACAAGTATGTAGCCTTGTAAATGGGTACAAAAGACTACCACCAGTGACTGGAAAATTTTAAGTTATTTGCATTTATCACGCACTTTGCAGATGGAGAGCACGGACCAGGTGCAGGGCAGCAGAGAATCAGGCCATATTTTAGTTGCACAGTTTCTTAGTAGTAACATAACACCAAATGCACCTTCTATAAAATGAATGGCAATCAGTACTTGTTTATACACGTTGACTTACACACACAGTATTCTGAGAAATGCAAAGAAAAAAGCTTCACATCCTCTCCCCCAAGGAATAAAATTTTGCAGTATCACTTGGTATCTGGTTCAGCGAGGGCCAAGGGGTGGTCAGCGCTGCGTAGCTAATAGATGGCTGATCTTCCAGCAAAAGAAAGGTAAGATCTGGCAGACAGGTGAGGCAACGCACGGAAACAAAAACTTCAGTACGCAGCGCTGTCTTTGCCTGAGGTTTAAAGCAAGTCTCAGGCGTCCACTGATCATCCACAGAAAAAGTGGCTTTGCGTGAATTTCCTTCTTGTGACAGCAGCAGAGAAAGCCCTTGGGAGACGGAGCGACAGCCGCTTTCTGCTGCCTGTAATTATTTGAGGAAGTGAAAGATGGTGACTCATGGCTCAGAGGGCAGCTAGGGCACAGCTATGACACTAAGGCATGGCCCCGGATTAGAAGGTGGATAGTCACAAGAATGTGTTACTTCACAGACAGTTATATTACATCACTTGTAAAAATGGATGAAGTGTGTTTTACTAGGCATTACTATTTCTGCATTTAATACATCGGGTGTACAACTCGGCACTCAGACTCAGCACGGGGTCTTAAAACTCTGCGAAGATTTTTTCCGTTCACTCTCTTTAAAGCCACAGTCCTCACCCCCACGTCTGCTTTTCATCAAGGTGTTCTCTCTTTTTCTGTCATACCATGGTGTTTGGCTTGGCAGGAGCGCTGCCCCTTTGCCCCCACCTCGAGCTGGTCCCTGCCTTACCAGAACGCACTAGCACACGGCTGGCTCGGGTGCCGAGGTGTTTTACCGGTTTTCTTACAGGGAAATTAAGGGGTGTGTGGGGGTGTGTGTGTGTATTACTGCTTCTGAACAAGCACAGGCTGAATAAGGCTCGTGGACTCTCTTATTAAAGAAATCAACATAGACAGATTTCTGTCCAAGCCTTACAGTATTTCTGGAGCGCTGCCATAAGAGAGAGGAAGAACAGTAGCTCGGCCAAACAACATAGTTTTAGGGTCTGGATTTTACAGTGGAACTGAACAAGTGCAAACTACTGTACAAGGGATTCCTACTCTCCCACTATGCAACATGGGTATTTATGTATGTGGAGAAATTGTATCTGTAGGTTTTTTCCCTTGGCTAGAGTCACATTCTGTGTTAGTGTAACTGTCAGCAAATGATGATTTTGGCAACGAACTTGGCAAAACACGGACTTTCTTGTTGCTGATGTCAAATTTATAAAATACCTATGACTTTACATATAAACTGTTGATTTTTTCAAAGTATTCATGCCGTGAGTGTTAATGAGCACTCATGCAAAAAAACACTTCTAGCTAATAATTTCAGCTGAGATTAATATGATTACTGCATCTCCAAATACAATTAAAAACAAACCCCACCTTTTACAATGCCTTTTTTGGTTTTCCAGTTGCGTGCTAAAACTGAAATCCTGATCTAACTGCTGTTCTAACTTGCATGAGTATAAATCAGAACCAGCTCCCTAGTGTACATGAACTCACAGCCGGAGTATTTAATTTTTAGGAGAGTAGATTAACAAAGGCACAGGCAGAACCCAGGAAAAAGAAAGGGACCCTAAAGCAGAAAAGTGGTGGAGCCAGGCACACACAGGATACTGTGTCCCCAAATAGTTCAGCGTCAAATAACAAAAATAGCTGTAACTTCATTGCTTTAAGAGCTCAATTAACCATAGAGCTACACAGTAGCAAGGAAACGCATCTAAGAATAAAAGATTCTATCAAGTCAGTATGCTTATTAGTCCGACTAAGACCTTTCTTTGGTTCGTGCCTGAACTTGTCTGTTTCTCTGTGACCTGAAATTTAATCTTTTGTGAATTCAATACCCTAAATGTAATCCTCTGTGAAATTAATATATAATCAACCTTCCATCATCAGGGGAAACAGGGGGTTGAAAAAGCTGAAAGACAGAAAACCGAGATAATACAAGTACTTCTGGGCCTGGGCTGGCCTGTTCATAAGCGTTGTGCCCCAGCGTAAATGTCCTGCTCGGTTAAGAGCAGAACCAGTTTAGGTACCACTGCGTGTGTAACATGACTTATTCCAAAACTGGGTAAGGCACCCAGAAATAATGGAGAATAAACTCTGTTTTTTGCTGTTGCTATAGGGCACAGGAATTTTAATTCA
Source organism: Phaethon lepturus (assembly GCF_000687285.1). Classification (NCBI taxonomy): domain Eukaryota; kingdom Metazoa; phylum Chordata; class Aves; order Phaethontiformes; family Phaethontidae; genus Phaethon; species Phaethon lepturus. The sequence continues at coordinate 3,218 of NW_010555545.1, forward strand.
TATTTATAAAGTGTGATCCAGACAGTGATCTAGACAGTGTTGTGGTGGTTCGGCAAGCAGCAATAAAATAGTCATTAAAATACAAAAATTATTTTCGTGAAGAATAAGATGTCAGCTCTTAAATAGGATTGAAGTAACATAAGTATCCAGTTGCAGGAATAAAAGACTTCATCTAGGAAGAATGGCAACATCGTACTCCTTAATACACTGTGGAGGCAGGCAGGAAAGCACTTTCTTACCCCTCTTCCGAAAGGAAAGAAGAAAAATACTTACAAATCCCAGAAAAAAAGGAAGAAAAACACTTCAGGCCTGGCAGATTATCATTATAAACACATTAGGTTTTCCCAGGTTACGCTGAACCCTGTTTCTGAAGCTTGCTAAGCATGTTTGCTCGTTGTTCTCTCCGATCATTTGGATAGAGGAGCTGAAGACTGAAGCAGAAATTTCCAGTGCCTGGGTATATGAAAGCTGCCTTCTGGGTAAGTCTCTATTTGCTGCTTTGAACTTTTGCTGTCAGCTTCTCATGGAAAATATTTCAGTCCGCACCACTTTTCACTTGTTCCCTTTTTGGTGATTTTCTTTTCACTGGATGTGAATGGAAACTGGTGGCCACAACTGGTAGGTTCTTTTGCAGTTACTCTTGCTTTGCTTTTTCCTGCACCTGCGTGGGCTCCGCTGCCCATGACCGCATGTCAGTGGAGTGGTGATGTCCACGAACACTCAGGGTACATTTACAAAGGACCAGGTAAAATTTAGCTCAGGGCCGCAGGTTGCTTTATGAGCCAACAAAAAAGGTTGTCTGACATTTGAAAGGACCAGAAAGTTTCCTAATGGTTTGAAAGGAAAATACAGGGGAGATCTGGTGCTTTAAAAGTATTTGGCTACAGAGCTGATGTTTTTATTAGGGGAACAGCATCACCTGAAGGATTTGACTAAACAGGTTGGAAGCAGAATAATCACCCCACGAACAATCAGAAAATGAATCTTATGAATGACACACCGAGAAAGACAACCTTGTTCCAGATCTGCGAAATGAGAAAGACAAAACTCAGGAGCTGGACGACCGCTGCAGTGTTGGTCACGTACCTTCAAGATTCAAGCAGATTAAGATGCAAAAAGATAACCTTTGGAGACAAGCTAGCAGACACTCAACCATGGATAGCTGAGACCTTCAAATATGCCAGGACTGCCAGCTAACGAAAGGCAAATACTGCAGAATTTTAGTCCTGATGCAGAACAATGTGGAATAAATTAATGTTGTCCTTTTGCATTTACTGTGAAAAGCTGTACACCCCCTCAGCACTTCAAGCCGGTGACAGTATAATCCTCAATTCACATATTGTAAATTTAGAAAAGATTGGAATGTGCAACTGATCATACCTAGGATGTTTACACATGCTGTTTGATCCCAAAATACTGGCTTATGTCATTAATGGCTTGTGTCACGCTCCTTTCTAGCTTCAGAAATGGCAAATGTTTACCATTTTAACTACATTAGCCAACTGCTTAGCGAAAAGCAGAAAGGAATCAAAGAAAGCATAATGGCACAGTAAAAAGTGAATGTTAAATTACTCTGAGGAACGACTGTGCTTTTAAAAAAATCCTTGATGTTACTTTTGGCTCTTGAGATAACTAAACCATGCATGTTAATAACTTATCTTTCCATGCCTTCACTATTACATACTTCAATTCATATCATGGCATAACTGGTCTGTTTCCAGTCATCCTCACTTCTGGTTCTCATCCTTCATGACCCCAGAAGCACAAGAGAATTTACAATAATTGCTTATTTATTTGTTTAGCCCACCCCTTTCTAATGCACGTTTGCTTGTATAGGGGACTTTTTCCTCTCATCCCCAAAGTTGTGGGTGACACCTAGTACCACTTTACCATTAGTGAATATCGCCCTAAATAATATATTTAGCACAGATTTTACTTCAGTCATTTTTAATTTTTAAGCATATTAGGTTAGAAATAATATCCAGCCCTTAAATAGCTTAATTTGGCAAACCTTTAAATACTTATGTGCATGCAAGTTCTATGGATATATGTAGAGCTGGAGGCAAAGTCTAAACCTTAATATTTTCTTTCCCCATGGAAAACCACTGATTTTTGCAAAACTGCTGAGTACTATTTGATAGGGATGACTACTTTTGATGCGGAAGGACAAACTGAACATAATTTGGAATGCAAAGTAGGGCATTTTTAAATTTTATATGAAGACAACTGATTTCTAAAAGTATGCCTAAGTAGCTCAGTACCAAGCACCGCACATCTTATGCGCCTGTAACTGATACTTGGCCGTGGTGATTTTATCATCTTGAAGAGTTAGGCCCTTATTAACCAAGAAAAATATCAATGACCGTAAAAGTCCCGCATGAATTTCACTGCAAGTCATTTTAGTATCAAACCAAACCCCTCTTCACTTAAAGATGCACTTCTTTATTGATAGTTCTTGTACAGTGCTGCTGATGCTGAACACCAGCAGACACTAAGCTGAGCATTTAAAGCACCTGGGGTTTAAAACAAGAAAGAAGCGTGGGTAGCCATCAAGAAAACTTTGTATTTCCTTTAGAAGTACAGTCCATGGGAGTCTGGGGCTTGGCATGCTGTCTCCAACACAAAATCAGATTCATTTTTTTATTATTATTTTTCTGATGAAAATTTTCTCAGAACCACATATTGGAAACATCTGGCGACCGATGGAGTTAGCATACCCAAGTTCTGCTTTGGGGTCCTCAAAGCCCAGCAGTAGGAAATAGCAACAGAACGGGCAATAGGAAAAGATAAATATCACTGGAAGTAGCTAGGGATGGGAGACCTATCGCTGTCAGGAAGGCTGGTCTGGACTAAAATGACTGACACACACTGATCTGGTCTGTGGCAAACGGATCTATTCCTGGGACCTCTCACTTGTGAAAGATGTTCTGCAGGACTGAGCTTTTGACAGGCCACTTGTCCGAGGCCCGTCTGCTGGCGTGACCTGCCGAGGTGCTCTGACGCAGGGAAGGTGCAAAGCTCGTGCGGCGCGAGCGCCAGCGCCGCGCTCCCTCCCGCCGCACCGAGGGAGAGCTCCTTCCCCCTTGTCTGCTGACAAATTGCACAGCTGTGGTGTTACATGTCAGCACTTGCATTGCGGATCTCCAGAGACAAACCAGGAATGTTCTGCATGCCAGACAGTGGCGCTGAGCCATTACATTGAGACAACCTTCTTGAGGGAACCGTGGGCCCTGAGTGAACAAGACGACTGGGGAATCCACTGACGTTCTGACCCGCAGCCATGTAACGAGAGGCAGCCTACTGCAAGGAGGCCAGCTCTACAGCTGAAAGGGAAGATGTCTTGCAAAAACGTGCTAAATCCATGCAGCACTTGCTGCATAGATACTACACCGATTTCAAGCAACTCGCATGGCATTTAGATAATATAGGTGAGACTGTATGTCCCTGAAGTCTGAGGTATGCTTTCACCAGCATTTGTGGTGAGCCTGAAGTTATTTGATGATGTTTATCATCATCTGGAATGCTTCCAGTGGAAAACATGATCTTGCTGACCTGGAATCTAACTCGGCTCCTGCGACCTATATATTCGGAGTAAGAGTCAACAGACAAAATCACATTGACATTTAATGCAGAGAAGCAAAGGACTCTGAGGTTACCTGAAATGATCTGCTCACCTGTTGAGATAATTTTCTAAAATTAGCCTTTCAGTTCAGAACCTACAGTTCTTCTGTGTTTCACTGAACTACCACAGCTTCTAGCCTTTTGCCAGGTCCTTCCCCTTTAGAAAAGTTAAAAGGGCTTCTAAAGTCATACTCCTACTGGGAATCTGAATAATCTCCATCAGATTGCAGAAATAGATTTTGGAAAAAGTTATTATAAGGACTGAAAAACGACAAAGCAGTCTTGAGAGAGAGACAAATATGGAGGGGGGGAAAAAAACGTTATTGTAACCACAGAGGAAAAAAGTAACCACTATTATCTGTGACAACAGATTAGTTTATTGAAACATCTGACATCTAGGATAATGAAATAATAAGAATAAAAAAAAGCTTTACTTCAACTCTGGAGGGCTTCTCCTTTTTTACTTCCCACTTTAGGAGCAAGTTTACCTCTTTCTTTATCAGCATCTTGTGAGAAAGGGCATAGAAAAGGAACAGCAAGAACAAATACTGGGATAAAAAGAAACATGAATCGAAGAGCAATAACTCGTGGTCACAGGTAAACACAGCAAAAGCTTCACCATCTCAGAAAACATTCGTAAAAGAAAAGTAGTGACACACTGTAGATGAAGCTACAAGAAGATGCATGTACAGCTTCTTGGAAAACTTCACTCACAGCTGGTATGAGTAGTTTGCTGTCGAACTAGAAAGGCATATAATTTGGAAATCTATAAGGGTTAAGTTCTTTTCCTATATTGTTATTCGACAGTCTGGGTAACAGAACAGATCACCCATTCAAAATCTGCACGTGGGGTAAGGTGCTGTAGGCAGACTGCAGTAGAGAAAGAGTTTTCAGAATGATTTGGAGAGGTCAGAGAAACAGCCTGAAAAACACAGGATTCAATTCAACTGAGCAAGGACAGGTGCTAAGTCCTGTACTTAGGAAGGGAAAATACTGCCTGGGAAAGTACAGGATGGGGAATGACTAGACGGATAACAGTTGTTCTGAATAGGACTTGGGGAGTATTACAGAGGATCAGAGCTGAACATGAGTCAACAGTATCATGCTGTCGCAAAGAAGGCATCCATCAACCTGAGCTCTACAAACAGGAGTTTCATCTGACGTAATTCCCTTATTTTTTTTGGTGGTGGTAAGGCCTCAGTAAGAACACTACATCCAGTCTGGCAGTTGCACTTTAAGTAGAAAGTGGATTGAGCAATTCAGAAGAAAGGATAGAACTAATCAAAAACCTACAAAAGGAGAGCCACAAAAAAAAGGATAATGGAAAAAGTATTGTTCAGTCTATAAAGGAGAAGACTGAAGGCAGAAAATAACCTTTAAAGAAGAATGGAATAAATTGGTTTTGATACGCAGGGTGGAGAGGATGGAAGAAAGCAGACTTAAATCACAGCAACAGAAGTTCAGATTAAAGCACCTAATGGCAAATGAGGGGCTATGCCAAATTTTGAAACCTCTGACTCCAGCAGTTTTAAAAATAGGTTGCCCAGAACATCTGTCAGGAATCATTTAAACATGAACCACCTTTGGGGCAGGAAGAGGGATTAGATCACTCCTAGGTGTCCCATTTTGCATGATTACGGGAACGAGCAGACTCTGGTGTGGCAATGAAATACACAAAATCCCTTGGAAAGCAAGAAGTGCAAAAAGTTGATATAACTTTTGTAGTTTGCAGACTCCAGCAATTCTTCACAGCTCTTACAAGTCCACAGTTCAGGAGGTTTTAAGATGGCCAATGGTTTATGTTAATAAATAGCAAGACCATGCATCTAAAGAGGTGATGAACAGATACAGTCAAAGTAAGGAAGAAGAAAAGGCCATTTTATTAGGGAGACAGAAGCAGAGATCACACAAACATTTTAAATATTTGTATTTGTACTGAGTGAGAAGGTAAGTCACGGAGCATCTCCAAGAAATGCATCCCTCTCCCAGAGGTAGAAGCCACTTCAGGCACAGACCTTTAACAGACAGCAGGATTTCACACATGGAGTATGTCTTAAATTCATCTCCATCCAGGAAGCCCTGAACCAGAGCCTATGGAAAGCTTAGTTTAGCTCATGCTTTTTTAGGTCCAAATTATTAAATATTTTAGCTAATAGGCAGTATCTGTTTAAGCAAGAGCCCTGAGGAAGCCATGTCTCTACATACAAAATATAAAATAAATACTGTCATGTCAGGATACTCCGCACTGAAAAAGAATCCTGGCTGAACAGTCAGATGCTTTAATCCACTCATAAACCCAGCCCCTTTTCCCTCCACTGTTAAAAAAAGATGTGTGATGAGAATGTGGCTAGTAATCCCAGGGTGAAAGAAGTGGCATAAAACCCACCCATCAGTCACAGTCCACAAAGCTTTTACTTGGACTGCCCTTGGCTCTGGTAACACATCATTACTAATCTTCCAAACATTACGCACATACAATCTGGAATGCAAGGACTACCATACAGTCCATAAACAGACTGAAACAAAGCCATTGGATTAGTTCAGTCTCAGGATTCGAGGAAAAACAAAAGCACCCTTTAGTCAGGTAGAGTCCTTACCTGAAATCACTTATAAAATCAATTCTGGTTTCCAAAAATGCTTAGTTATAAAACTGGGAAAACTCACAGCAGTGTCATTGAACCAAACAACACGCAATCCATTTTAGGCACAGAAAGCTCCCTTAGCTTTAGTAGTTTACAAGGAAATTAATTAGGTTGTAGTTACAATATGCAGACTTTTCCATTTATTCTTTTTTCTTTAATTGGGCACCCACAGGACAAAAAGCTATAAAAAAGAAAAAGCAGCTTTTAAAATCGTACCTTTCCTCTTCTTTTTTTCCTTCTTTCCACTCGTTTTTTCTTAGAGAACTTGACATTTCACAGTTTTTTCCAGTAAGCAGATCAATCACCAAAAAAATGCAGCCTCAGGCAAACTTATCAATCAGCTGGTGTTGAACTCAGCCCATGAGAAAGGTAACATTCCTGAACGAATGATATCATTCATCTTCATTTTTCTCACAGTGACAGCTGTGTCCTTACCCTCTCAGTTTCAAAAGAGACACTAAAACTTTAAGCAGCGTCACAGACATTACAAGTGAGGTCACATACTTGAGAGAAACAAGGCAACTTCTCAGGGCCCCTGTGATATAAACAAAAGCCCAGTGATAAGGACAGACAGACAGAAGGTAAGACAGATCCTGAAGGAAAAAATTTCTTCTCATCACGAAATTCGGCAGCTCCGCACTGTGGAGATGAGACATTAAGAAGCCAGGAGATCCAACTGCTCTTCTTATATTTGCTTTTCCAGGGCATATTATGGAGTAGGAGAAGCAACAGGGAGAAAAAAGTTTGTCAGCATGGAACCAAGCATGCAGCCCTCTTCAGTACAAACGGGTGACAGCAGTTTGCTCAGCATGGCTTGTATTATAGATCCTATCTGCCTCGGCACCACCAGCAAGCAGGCAAGTCAGCCACAGATCCTTTCTAGAAGGCCCTAAGTGCAAAAGGCATATGGGAGTTGTAGGCAGCAGGAACGAAGGCTGCTCATCTCACGCTGGCCGCAGCACACAAAGCTGCAGGCATCTCGCATTCCAGGGAGCTGGGAATGAGGTAAGGAGATACAGTCACTCTTAATCTTTTTCCTGGCCCAGCTACCTGAGGTTCAGTGGAGTCATCACCAGAAGCAGGTCAGAGTTAGGCAATGAGGTCCCTAGAAATTCTGCTTCACTGGCATAGATTATGATGCTCAAACTGTCTATTAAACATTGTAGTCTGATAGCATACATTTATCCTCTCCTCCTCTATCATATTTTCCAAGAAATCTCTTCTGCTCGGTTCTTCATGTAGGCAGGAAAAGCCAAAAGTCTTGATTAACTTCTGATCGAACTCTCATTAACTTAAATAGGTAGGGCTTGCAGCCATTATGACAGCCTGGAAGACAACAGATGTTAGATATCTTAAAGTAACCTGGCACCAGCCTCATGAGGTAGCCTCAGGCAACCCAGGAAAATGTCAGTAAACTTTTATCTAGCAACAAAGTCCTCTCCAAAGAAAAGATCCAACATTTTTCAGAAAATGGTGGCTCTTTCTCCCTGTCCTCTGTGACTAAAAGCTTAGGAAAAATTGCAATTTGTGTTGCATTTCCTTAAATTCTGTTTTCTTCCTGGTAATTCTTCTGCCGTATTAGTGCTATAATATTAAAAAAAAAAAAAGTTTTTCTGAGTCACCTGAACAATCTCCTGCTTTTTTTCACATAGGACTTGGCTGAGCCATCAGTGACTCAGCTGGCAGTGATCAATACCCAAACAACAGCCTGTGCTGAGCATGTTCAGCCGAGAGCTGCTAACATTCATCCTGGCTTCTCAAACCACAACTGCTGCTGCTGGTTAAGGCAACACAAGGCACAGGGACTGTGAGCCCATCTCCTCCTGACAGGAGCAGCCTTCCTGCTGGGCCCTCTGAACAGGAGGAACACTGCACCAGGATGGGGGAGGCAGTGGAAAGGTGCACCTTTTGCACCTTATTGCCTTTCTTCCTTAGTGCTGAAAGCGGAAAGGAGGACTGGGAGCCAGAGGGAAAGCAGCAGTGGCTAAAAATGCACAGATGTCAGGAGATGAATGGTGGAGGGAGCCAAGGACTGGATGGACTTCCAGGATAGGCTGTCCTGGGTACCTCTTGGCAAAGCAGTAGCAACCAACCAACCAACCTACCTACCAAACTGTAGGTAGGGAACCTCAGCTCTTCAGAGCCTTGAGAGGCATTCAGCACTCACCCCCAAGGCCCCTAACCTGAGCAGTGATGAAGCATTGCAGCACAAACACCGCTCTGGATCTGGCATTCAGCACAAACAGGCAATTCCAAGAAAAGACACCAGAGAGACATAGAGATGTGTATATATATATGTTTTTTAAACCAGGACGGATGGCTAAGGCTCCATCCCACAAGGCACTGCCCAGTGCCTGTTGCTTGCAGAGCCTTCTTGACGGCACCAAAAACACTGCTAGAGCCTATGAGAGGTTAGAGCAGCCAGAAGGACCCAGCCCAGTGGGTCTGAGGGTGCAGCACTCACCTGGAGCCTCCATCACCTCAAGGAAATGGCCCCAGTTACATGAGTTACAGACAGCTCTGCCATTCCCCGGGCAGTGGGAACAGGCCCCCTTTCCAAGGGAGCATCCACGTAAAGGTATGGCTGGATGACAGCACATAGTAAATGATACTGTAAATTGCTTAACAGTAACATATTGTTCCACTGAGGTATCTGCTTCATTATTCCATCTGGTTGTGAGTTTATCCTCTGAAACACAAGGGTTAGTGGCCCCTGACGTTTTATCCAAGCTAATCTGACTACAGGTGCTGTTTTTATAATCCTAAATGCCTAATCTTCATTTTCAAAACGTCTTGACAGCATCCTACAACTGTAAGCACCACAGGTTAAATGGAAGTTATTATTTGTTTTACATTAGCAGCTCATAACTCACTTCTGAAAAGAGCCCTAAAGTGTGAGGCTGTGTGGAGAACCTTTCACACTCTCCTCCCTTCAAGCAATCCCATTACAATATCTGGCCCCCATTCTGGACATGGCCTGAGGGACTTGTCCTGAGCCGTTCAAGAAATTTGTGGGAAACTCGGGTATTGCAACTAGCTCTCCCAAGGGCTCATCCAGAGCTTATTTAAGTCAACAAAAGTCTTTCCAATTGATTTCAATTAACTTTAGAGGAGGTTCCGAGTCTCGGGGCACTGCCCTTGCTGTGACAGCATGCTTTTTATACTGCTCATTTTATACACCTATCAGATTTCTTCCAACAATTCTTTCCAAATTAAATTGCCTTAGGGTGTAAGGGAACATTTCAGAGAGATGAGGGACTGTAAGCTATCCTATTCTCATTGAAAATCAATGTGACTTGGATACCTATCAGCAATTTGTGCCATTTTAAATTTTCTCCTTAATCAAGCCAGATCTTTATGCAATGCCTTTGCCCATTTTCATGTCTTTTCTGTGGATCACTTTTGCCACCTTTTCTGATGCATAAGGGGAACGTGACAGGAGATTCTAGCACAGCTGGACACTAGACATCACTGAGAGACTGATACACCAGAAATCTATCTCAAAGAGTACAGTCTCAGAAAAAGGATTTATTAAAAATGGATTAAATTGGTTATTAGTTTAGTTGAGATGTGCTCCTCCAGTTTTATCCTCTGATTCCCGTAGTACACAAAAAAAGCTGGAATGCTGCCATGACAAACTAGGCATATCATTTTCCAGTGGTTTTAATATGGGTCAAAACATTTAATCAGCCAATATTAATTTATTTTAGTATTCCCTGGGGAAATCCATGGTGACTTTAACACAGAGCTCCTTCTAGCTATTTGAACAAAGAAGAAATGGAAGGACATCCGTTGTGATTTATTTTCTCTGGATGATCAGTGGAGAAATTGGATACGCATGACACACATTCATTTAGTCCTCACTTCCCTTTGATGATTAGGGCTGAATTTTCATTCTGGTGTATGGGGATTTGTGTGTGTCACTCCAAACAACAAGTGTCATACAACTAAGTCCAAATGTATCTTTCCAAGAGTGAAGTTCAGAGACACAAAACTCCAGTATAAGTGGCCAAAATAGAATATTGTAATGTCATGCAAGCAATATTTATGCACTAAAGTTGAAGCTTGAGCCTCACAGAGGCTTGATTGAATTTGTAATTAAGATTATTTTCCTAGCTTTGGTAAAAAAAAGCACATTGGAAAGATGGGCAGGCATCAACTTAATTAAACCTATAACAATTGATTAAACATTTCAAAACATCTGTTACTTGGTGCTTTGTACACTATCACAAATAACCTCAATAATGAGGTGTGACCAATTGTTTTATTGAGTGAGCATTGCAGTCTCAGCAGAGGAAGGCTGAAGAGGCGTAGCTGTAGCTCAAACTGATCGCAGTGAAATGCTAGGTCTGTGTAGCCAAGTGATGGAATTTCATTTGTTTATAGCAATCATTTGTTTATTAATACAACCTTTTTACAGACCATGAGAATCAGATAGAAATGCGAGCAACTGTTTTTCAGAAACAGTTCCCTTACCCTTCAGAACTACCTGACATTCACCAGGAGAAAGGAGTTCTCCAAACAAAAGCTAATGGAAGGATGAAAAAAAGCTTTATAATGGATTACAAAGCTTTGTAATCACTGCTGGCAAACGCGGAGGTGATTTGAAAGGCTACTACAATGGCGTAATATTTTCCAGTTTTCATGCAGCCCCAATGTCAAGTGATACAAGCAATAAAGCTCTCCCCTTCCCCTGTAAGACTATTCCATACATCATATTGTGAGCAAGTTTTATTTTTGGACTGTGATGAACACCTCACAGGATCAGGCCAGTAGCAAGACACCAAGCACGTGGTAGTGATACATCACATGGATTCAAAAACAACTGCCTTCCACCACTGCAGCACTGGGTGCACTCATTGAAATGACCACAGAATTAAAAATAAAGCACAATCGCGTTGCTGTTTAAGACCCAAAGAAATATAATATTGCCCAAATAATCACACGGCACTCAGATACTAAACTTCTGGTGGATCTGTTCTAGGAATAGATGCGTGCCACCGCCTGGACAGGTCTCAGCACTAGAGTAGAGATTTGATCCCAAGGAATCGGACAAGAGCACTCACAACTACACACACGCACTGTGAGAATGGGAAAGACCAACCTTGAATGCATTGAGCTGTATCCAGCAAAAGGCCGGTGGCAAGAGCAAGCAACTGAAGATCTACTTCGAGGAGGCAGCAGCAATGAAAATGCCTCTGCTTCATTAATAACCATCCTTGATCCAGCTCAGGAGAGGGTGCTAATACACTCCGTATCTGAAACACCTCAGTCTTCTATGCATATATATTTTAGGTGTAAATCTGGAGGAAGGCGGGGAGGGGGGAGAAGCAATAGAAATATAACTTTTTGGTATCCAAGGTTTATGTTTGGCCATTTAAGAAAATAGAGCAATTCTACTAAGCTGGAACAATGCTATGGCTCTGTTTCAGTTGGGAAGCTTAAAACAAATTACTTGGAGGGAAGTGAGAGGAGAGCAAATGTATTTAATAGGCATTGTCATGCAGAAGAAGTGAAACAGACAAAACATTCTCTCCTATTATTCCTCAGCAGAGTTCAGATTTCCTAATTTCAGCCATTAGTGTTTCAAAACCTTTGCAGTGGAAGCTCCAGAGGACTCCTGTGCCAGCAGGAGGCCCGGGCTGCAGAACACTGAGAAACCTTAAGTCCGATAATCCTCACACAAAATTTCCACGCTGGAGCATTTAATATTGTAATTTCCAGCACACATGGATAAACCCCTGCTGGAAGGATAACACAAAACAAACCCATTCCCACTGGACAGGCTGTTTCAGCTCTGATTCCACATAATAGATTGCATAATACACTCAGGGAAGCTGTTTTTTCAGCATATTCATTGAATATTCCAGAAGAATTTCAGTGGAAACTGTAATACTAACAACATCCTATGCACAAAGGCAAGGGATGGGCAGGCCTACAAATTCATGACAAACACACCGTCCAGCTGTAAGTCTTCCCCCAGGCTGTTCTCAACCCGAATTTGCCCTCCCACCTCCCAGACAGTTTTCTTGACAGGCTAGGCAGCGAGTGAGTGATCTTTTCCTTTGTCACCACCCCAGCTCGAGGACTACAAGACAGGTCTTTTGCTGCTATAAACAGGATTCCTTTAAACGAACATTAAATGACTAGCCTTAAAACTTTTTTGAATCATCTATGATAAGATTTTTCACTAGGGCACAGTTTGTGGCGCTGTTACAAGGATGCCAATTTTAGTGGAAAGAAGGTTAAAACAAACAGAACACCCAAATCCCAAAGCCCAGTCCCACCATAAGCCATCTTAGATATACTCCAACAGGGAGTATATCTCCCACCAATGAACATGATTTATGGAGCATGGGTACTGTTAAAATATGACTATAGAGAACTGTTAACCCCCACGAGTTTTATTTGGCTTCAAAAGTGTTGTTTAAGGAGCTAGTCTTTTAGGTCATAGAGTATATGTGAAAATCTGGAAACAATTTAACGTTTCAGACCAGTTATTGATACACCATGCACAGATTTGGTTTTCATTTCTTACTCTCTTTCTCCACAAATTCTACAATTAGATGGGTAAGATGGCACATTTTGTATGGATTATTACACTGATAGGGGTTGAAAGCACTTGGCCTGCAGCCTTGTATCTCACTGCATGCCAAAAGCCTCTGATGATCCTTCAGAAATACACTGTGCATTGAATCTTGTTGCTTCTTTAGAGGCATACTTTCTCAGTTTGCTTTCCAAAAATCTTTCAAGGCATCCAGTTGTTGTGTGGCAAGCCACTCAAATCACAGGTGGCGAAGGACCAATAAACCAGACTGAAGTAGACTTTATTGGCAAAACTCATGCATGTTTGCCTGCAGCTCATTTTTTAGTGCAACTACTTTCCCTCTTTGAGGTTCCTTCCCTAAAAACCTATGACCCAGATCAACATGTAGAAATTACAGAAGGTTTGAGCTTTCTAGGGAGCATTTAGACACTTCCACAGTGGTTACTGTGTGCTCCTTCACCTTGTGTCCATTCCTGATTCTATGGGAAGCATTTCTTTTAGCTTCTTAAATATTTTTAACTAACTGCTAAAATACTGCCATACCATTTTCCCAGAGATCAATAATAACTGTAGATCAAATCTGCAAAGGATATGTAATTGATATGATGAATATATTAAAAATTGTTATTCAGGTCTTCACACCAGCGTGGACTTAAACGGGAAAATTATAACTAAGTATCCTGGAGAATTGAACTAAAAATTGACTGCTATGCATATTTCTTACAAAAGCCACCTATCACCACTCTTTACACATCAGTCTGACTGAAAGATGAGACAAGCTGAAAGATCAGAGCTCATGCAGCAGAGCGAACCCACCATTACAAAGGTCTTTGGAAACAGGTGTGTTTTAGTGATCTCTCACCCAACTTGCAGTTAGGTCTCCACTTCTGAATGAGCACCTGAAGAATTGTCTTCCCCACTTCTGTTCTCAACAAAGGGTTGTATTTTTCCTAAATCCCAAGTTTGCACAGAGAAAACTCAAATTGAATAGAGGTATTTTCAAGGTCTTGTAAAAAGAAGCATGAAAAATAGGTGTTTTTCCAACTCTTTGTTAGGACAGAATTGTTGTTTGCATATCTCATGTGAATGGTTTTTAAGTGAAATTATTTATTTTAATTTAAGAATTTGTTTAATTCATTGTAACAGTACTACTATTATTTTTTTTCTGAAAAAAATCAAACTCCTGCACTTTTGAGCCTTTAACACATATAGTACAGACAGCAGAATTAACTGATTGTGTATCACAGAAAGTTCAACTTATGTCTCTATCATAGTTCACAGCTTCAGCTTTTATACCCTTATCCAGGCATAATGCCGCTCTCTTTTGCAGTAAAGTGACATGAAAGCAGCTGTTAGCATTACAACCACATGTGACAATTTCCCATAAATTTCAAAATTAAATAAGCCCCTTTCCAGTGATTCTTTGATTTCATCTAATTTTCTGCTGGTTGATAAAGTCAAAGAGACAGAAGTCTCAAAGTAATCTGAATTTTATGGTTCCAAACTTTTCTTCCCTACAAGGAGCAAACCATTTTCTGCTTTGGTCTTTGAGGGATTATTAAGACAGAGAAACTATTATAACAACAATGAAGGAATGTTTGATTTTTATATCAACTCAGAAGCCCATCTCTGTTCTTGAAACCGAGATCCCTTATGCTGTGATATACACTGAGAACTGACCAAAAGTTGCCCAACCTCAAAAGCTCATTAACAACTTCAAGACTAATAAAAGCATCAGGAAAACAGTCACGTTAAACTTTGTATTAGTCACCTCACCACTAAGCCCCGTTTTCCTCACATGGAGTTGACATGCAGTCTATTCATATTCTCTTCCTCTAGGTCACTCCATAATAAGAAGTCCCACTAAAGTCATAGAGAGGCTTAAGGGTTTTTTTGTTTTTTAAGCTAAAACCCAGCAGGGGAAACTAAGGCTGTGTCTGTGCTGCCTCCAACGGGAGGGCCAAGGCTCCCTCATGGTAGATCTACTCATTCTCTATACTGTGGTCCTGCTAGTGCCTGTGAATATACGCTCTGGACCGCACGTGAGTGGGTAGCACAGCATCCAACTCAGTGCAGCCGCTTTGTGTGCCAAGGCGGGCAAGCACAGTGACTCACATACCTGTGACAGATCTCTTGGTGCAGCACAGGCAGGGCCTCGTCTCAGAGCAGCAATCTCATCTGTTACTAGACAACCACAGCTGACTCTAGGCAGGCTCAGATCTTTAAAAGAGGCTGGACTCTTCTCAAGGGGTGACAGCAGCTATTTGTATTTGCAGTTATTATCCTTCAGCATCAACCTCTCCTGCTGCTTGATGTTCAGACAGGACTGCTTGGACTCACAAGACAAACCTCTGAACACTGCAGACAAAACAGGTACAAAAACATGTACTTTTACATTAGCCAAGTGAAAAAAAAAAGCTGAAAACTAATAACCCCTGGGAGCTGCTGGGCTAAATAATATTGTGCATCGAATTTGCATAGCACTACTCATAATTTTTCCTTGTCAGAGGTAATCGTGATCTAGAATCACAGGACAGTTACTCTTTTCCAGGCATCCTACATCTACTGTGTCATCAGATGTTGCATTTTGATTACTTTCCATGTGTAGAAATTTCCCCTTCCTTCTCATTGCTGGTCAACTCCATTAAATCTCATTCCATCATTCCCTCCGCTAGCTCAGTACCACCTATTCCGAAGATGTTAATGCAAGTCTCATGATAGTCTGTACCATCTTTTAGCCTTTCGTGATGGAGTCTTATCGCTGCATGGAAATTTCAGGTTTCAATGAAAAAGAAATTCCTGGCCTTCCTGGGTACACACAATTGCTTTGAAGTATGGTTTGCATGCACCTTTAAAGGCCAAAAAGGAAGCATCGAACAAGAAGAGCCTTCTGTGTTCTATTGAAAAACAAAGCCCCATGATTTCCATACACTCCCACTTTTTTTTTTTATACTTGACTCATCATTTTGTAACATCATTGGCAATACTGCAAAAGTCCCTCCCCTGTGGAGCTGCACAGACACTCATATATCCCTATGATGACTGCCAACAGCAGTAAATAAGCCTTCCAGTCTTACACTCATGCTAAAGTTCTAGCTGTTACAGAAAAGCTTCCCAAAGATTCCCCAAGTGCTTGCAGAGATCTTTACCACCACAAGCTGTTACATAAAGTCTTTTGTATCTATGCACTTAATCCAAAACCCAATAAACTCAGTAGAAAGATTCCCATTAATCTCAGAGGTGATTGGATGAAGTTCTACAGTTACTAATACTACCTTGGTTTATAGGGGTAGACCTTCATATCTGTTTGCCTGCTGATATTTTTGTCACTATCATGTATATTTATTTCAGGCAAGGGGCAAAATGGAATGACCCAAGAAAAATTTACTTGGCTTTCTATTTCCGTTTTGTCAAAGCTTCTGTCTCAGTGATGTCTAAGTACATCTGCATTTAACATTTTCAGACCTATGTTCAATTCATTTGATTTCAAGGTGTCCTCTGCCATTTTTGGTGCTAATCAGGAAGTGTCCCATTTATGTTTTGAAAAACTAGCCCACTTGTTAACTTTAGGCCTAAATAAAGTACTCTTCAAGTATTAACTGTACGCATGAAGGAAGCTCCTATTATCACAATCTTAATGCTACTGTAAACAGACCCCTCCTCCTTGCATGGCATCTCAGACCTGTGGGTGCGTAACATACTGGAGAATTACCCTAGGAAATTGAGGGCTGAGCCATCATGGTCTCAGCAGTGAAGGTCACAGACCCCGGCTCCAGACCTTGACCTTGGCTGACTGTGTGACAGTGCCAACATACCAGGAAAGAGGAGAGTGGGGGGGAGGGGTCATCAGACATTGGAGACAGATGGCCTAATTCATCATCCACCAGAAATAAAAAAAAAAAAAAAAAAGCCGTTCCAAGCATTACACACAGAGCAATGATTGTAAATTCCACAACTGTGGAGACCTGCCAAGCCATTATACACACACCCATACTGCAGTCCCTGTGCATATCTCCTGAAAGGTGAAGTCAGGAGAGAAACTACAAAGCACGAAGGGTGCCCAACTCTCAGGGAATTGGTTCATAAAATGATTATCCAAGCCCTGGTGGAACAAAAAGCATGTAGAAGTTAGGGACTGACTGGATATTACACTTTATTAATAAACAATGCATTTATGCAATGCATAACAAAGTTATCCATGGATATGATTCTAGATATTATGTACCTAATTAGCTTCTTTCAACAATTTTTTTTTTTTTTTTTTTTGCTCTTAGTAGTTTCCCCATTGGAGCTGCTTGATTGCGTGTGCTGCTAAATAAAGTTCTCTAGTCACCAAGCAGAGTAACACATAGGAACTGGCAATGCTGGTGACGCTGCTCAGGAGGGATGGCATGCAGACCAAACGGAGGTTTCCCCAGACCATGTTTTTCGGTTTCTCTGCAATGAGAATGAAGGAGCACCCTGGATCCTGCCTTAGACTTTTCGGCACCTAGAAATTCAGAGAGAGCAAGGAGATGGAATTACTGTCATCAGTAATGCTGTTTGTACCACAGGCTGAGTGCTCCAAGTGGTTTTATGAGCACAGCTTCCCTACAGACAAAGACAACAGCAGCCATTGAGTTGCTGAATGTCACAAAGCAAGTGCCAGAGAGCTTGATCACGGCCTTTGTCCAGCCCTTTAGCTCTCTTTCTACACAGGCCAACATCTATGCACTACACAACAAAGAGTTATTAATACAACCTCCACAATCAGCCAGTGTAAAAACCCACACGTAGATCCTAGGGCTCCATTCAGGGGTTCCTTAGGAGTGCATGGTATGAATAACTCCACAAATTCTTGTCACCAGTCTGAAACTGCAACCCACTGAGCAGCCCTTCTTTTTATTGCCAGGTGACCTCGAAAGAATCAGACAGGAGAAGGGACTTTTTCTATGCAAGTAGGTTCAATAAGGAAACACACCTGACAATCCAAGTGTCCTTAGCTGACTGCCCGTCTCCAAGTTCACAATTCTGGGTTGCTCTCCTAGAAGCTGGTGGTATGTCAGAAAGCCAGCGCAACACACCCTTCTCCTACCTCACAGCACCCATGGGCTCCCACAGTGAAGCCACTTCTCTTGAACTCTTACATAGTCAAGATAAAAACACCACCCTGAAAGCCTGGCTGTCCTGAGAATCTCCTCTCCAGTTTCATCGCATCAGCTGTATCCATCCATGCTTTCCCCTCATCTCGCTGCACATTCCAAAAATCAGCCCAAGCCACCTCACTCAGCAACTCAAAAACAAGGAGGAATTAGACAACAAAGCAGAAGTGTACTGTGCTGAGCCAACTCCCATTCTGAAAGGGAGCATTTTACTCACTGTTTGAAGAACTACTCTACATCCAGAGAGTGCCCCAGCCTCCTGGGGAAGGGGAGGAGGAACTAAAAAAACAGAAGGCAAGCATTCTCCAGTTTTCCCTGCTTACTCACCAGACTATTACTTGATAAAAACAAAATCCTTCTCCTCCATCCAGTTTGTGGTCTCCCTGGTTCACCTTTATATTGGACAATGAGGGACTATTTACATGATCTACACCTTGAGCATCTAATCTAGGTGTGATTCTCTTAGAGCTTGGACTCTTGATGTCTGAAGGTAGCAGGTGGAGGAGATGTCTCCCCCAGGGGACAACTCCAAATGGTCATTAGGGGTGCAGGTGACTCACACTAGCAACCCAAGTTATTTTACTTCCCCACCTCTTCTGAAGAAGCACAACCGCGTGGGTTCTCTTCTCTTCTTTACTCTGAAAGTTGCAAAAGACCTTCTACAGACGCAGTCTAGATACACAGACCATTGTGCATGAAAGCTTTTACATATATTCTAGAATAAGTACAGTTGTGAACACACCTTTCAGACTGTCCCTTATTAAACATGAGATTTGAATGTTGCCATGCTTCCAAATAGTGTATCCGTCTACCTACTTAGGTACCCATCTGAATCTCTCTTTAGTGTCAGAGCCATCTTACAAGCTTCAGCATAATTATCTTTGTGGGGTAAGAGAGGATTCATGAAGGCCAAGTGATTTAAGACTTGGGCTCAGGAGCACTGCCTTGTCCACCAGAGCATTTTTCTCTTGGAAATTTTTTCTCTGAATGAACTGGAGAACAAACCCAATAATGCCCAGGATCCAGCACCAATCAAGAAAGATCAGCTTGAACCTCATCCTCGGTCTGTGTCACCTCCAGTAAGGCACATGGAAAATCCTGGGGCCATAAATACTGGTGCACTGACTGAAACGTGGTCAAAGAATTGTCATGCCTAAAACAAAGAGACTTAGCAAAAGACTACTTTTTTTGAAAGGGGCTGTAACCGTAACACTGATGGGTCACTTGGTATCTTTTCCAGATACATAATCAACACTGTAACCCATCAAATACCCCAAAACTCTTACCTAGTGGCAAATCCACATGGTAGTATTATAGGCAAGTGCAACTGGGAAAAAAAAAAAATTAGGACTCCAGAACTGTCCCAGCCCATGGTTTTTTTGAGTCTATAAAAAAAAAGAAAGATTTAAAAAAGTGTTTTTTAAAAAAAGTTATTAGATACCACCACTGTGCGTTGTAAGAACTGTATGTAAATACCTCCTCTACATTAGAGCTTTTATCATCTAAGCAAGCAAAAACCATGCTGTTCAGTGCCAATTCAAACAAAATATTGAATATAGCACCAGGTTAAAGTGGAAAATAGTATTTCCATATATATTTTAAATATATAATGTATCATATTGTTTTAATTATACATTGTAGCATTATATATAATATACATATATATTCTAGAATTTATCAATCACTCCTAGCTGTTATGGCACCTACATAGAGGAATCCTAGTACAGTTTTGATTTCTGCAGTATTTGTTAGTCTGCAGGTAATTACAAAGCAGTGGGAATGCAATTTATTCCCAAGCAGCCAGTGCTGCGAGCTACAGCTGTACTTGACAGATTCCAGCTACTCAATATTTACAACTTTGAATTCTAAACCTGACCAGAAATTCATTTACAAGCTCAGACTTCCTCCCATGTTAAGCAAGGGAGTGTTTTCCCCTGCATTATGAGGGCCTGCATCCAGCTGGCTAGATGCTGTTCGGGTGAACACTGAAGCATTTTTATCCTTAAATTTTAAGTAGAAAAAGCTTGAGCTCTTCTGGAGAGACAGAGGCAGATTTTCATTGTGCTCAACGCTCCAGCAGTATCTGCCTACAACCTTTAGTGGTATCAACAGCAATTAGATGTTGTACTTCTGGCTCAAATACATGCTCTGTCTGGAATGCCTCCTATTTAAAGCATAGAATACACAGATGCTGTATCATTGAGGTCCTGTAACCCAACAAACATCTTACCGATACATCCTCTTGGGCATAGTTGCAGAAGCAGATTCTAAATGCTGATCCTACACAATGTAAGTCTCATTTCTAGAATGGTGGGAACTGTCAGGCATCAGAACCTGAGAACATGCATGTCATTTCTCATCTTTACATTTCCACAGAGGATAAAAATAATAAAGCTATCCCAAATGCAAGCCATGCCTATAGTAAGAAATGACAAGCACTTCTTTGCCTTAGCAAACAGAAGTTTGGAGGTATTTCAGAAGAATAATGTAATTCTTTTAGAAGTAAAGTGCAACATGAAGCAGCTGCTGATTCAGTAGCACTGAAAACTGATGCTGGGCTCAGCATTATTACAAAAATTCTTAGGCTAAATGGATCCTCTTTGAACACAGTCAACACTTAGCTGAAACTGCAGCAACAGAGGAATCCAAGGACTACTAAACAATTATTTTGTCCATCATTGTTGCTGCATTATATAAGAAACATTTGTCTGAGACAAAATACATTGGCAGAAAACTAAAATTAAGAGCTGAACTTGAGGCAAACAAGGTTAACAAAAACAAGAGATGCCCCCTCGTGGTTACAGTCAAAGGTAGCAAAAGACAGACAAATGGAGGAGAGTAAAAACTACACTAAAGGAAGAGCAAGGCAGAGTAACTAGAAATAAGGATCTCAGCCTGTCTTCTCTCTGCACTTCAGCTGAGTATAAGAGGGAGAAGAGAGGCATCATGCCAGGACCGAGGTGAAAAATGCCTCCAATTACAGTAACCCCCAAAGTATGCTTGTAATCGCAGCAAAAGGAAATGTTACGTACTTGCTTTTCTATAAAACCAAATCCACTGTTTTATAACCCTCTTTGAAAAGTAAGACAGTATCACTATTGCAATGAACTTAAGTGCACATGTGAAAAAATTTAGATTTTGTTACTGGGAATGCTTTTATTGACTATTAGGGAGATAGTAAAAGCATCCATTGTGCCTAATGAGGAATGAAAGCAGATGCTGGAAATAAAGACCTTCCAGGGTCTAAGGTTACCTTTCCCTAGGAAAATATTTTGAAACAGTATCTGAAGACTCCTAGCTTGTAAAATCAGCAGGGCTCCTCCAAGAGTCAATTAAAATTTGCCATTCCCCGCCCAGGTGAAGAGCTGTTATCTATTAGAACCTGGTGTTCCAAAAGCAGAGCAGCTGTTCTTCAGAAGTGTTTGTGTGCTTATGGATAAATACACTCAGATGGGTGTATTTTCTATAAGCAGCTGAGTGGATCCCAGCAGTTGCCAACTTCAACAGTCAGGGTAACTCACTTCATACCTCCAATCTGAGGGAAGAAGTTTAACAGAAGCAGCTTGTCCACTCTGTTCATCCCTGCCTTGGGAAGCATCACCTCCCATGCCCACAGGTTCAGCTGCAAGGAGAGAATGATGACTTCATTCACTATTAGTCATTTCTCGTAGAGGAACCAGATTTTTATACTTTTCTGACAATATTGTGTTTTGGTTTTTTATTTTACCTGTACAGTATGTATTTTTACACAAATTTATGCATATATTTTCATGGAATGGCACAGTTCTACCCAATAAGAACATTTTAGCAAATTATTAAAATCTTAATGGCTTTTATACTTTTTAAGCAAGAAGTGTGATTTATTCCCGTTTACTTACATTCTTGTCAATATAAAACTATTTATGATTTGTGTTTCTCCATTTGTTCAGGATCTTCATGACCACTGTAATAGTATCTGAAATTCCAAAGACCTCACTAAAAAAAGCTTTGATTTTTACCCTCAGCTTTAATAAAAAAGCAAATTTCATTTTTGCATTTAGTCCAGTTTGGCTCCATCTGCTGCCCAAAATTACAAACTACATCTTGTAACATTTACATAAGATTAAAAATAGAAAACTCAAGGTGTTAGTCTTACAGAGTATTTGAAGAACATTTGCTAGAGATGAAAACTATCTTGAGATATCAGAAACGATCAGTAATTCAGCCGGGAAGTTTCACATATTGATAATTAAGAAAATGAACAGCTGAACACCAATATTGGAGACATTTGGCAGTGACATTACACAGTATTTTCCAGGTGACTTTCAAGCTTGCAGTAGGACACACAGCCAGTTGGACATCCAGAAGACAAACAGTTGCGTTTTACTGGAAGGACAAGTACTAACCAGAAAAATGAAAATAAAATGGTAACATTCTCAAGTTTCATGTTTCTGGATCATACCACCAGCGATCTTCTCCCAGTACACCTGGGCAACAGAAGCGCTACTCCCAGCACTGACCCATAATACAACCATCAGCCCTACGTCACCATTTGAGAGAAGCATCTACCAGAGTGACTATGCAAACCCTGCAGTCAATACATCTAAGCCCAGGCTCCCTGGGCATAAAGAGCAGGTGCACCATGGGGCACCCAGGATTTCTATAATTTCTGGGATGTCCTGCAGTGTCTAGTTTCACCGAATTCTGCCTTAAGTTTCCAGGTGGAAAAAACAGGACACATTTGAAGAAACTCAAGGACACAGCAACTCTCAACAAAACCTATTTTTAAGGAAGAATTTAAAGCATGGGCAGACAGAAAAGTCAATCTGTAAACTATGATGTTGAGTGGACCAGATATGAAACATCACAAACAGAACACAACACACACATGTACCTTGGAAACCTACCATTCCAATCACTGCATTTTGCAAAAGCTTTGTCACATCTTCAGATTTGTACAGCAATCTGAAGCAAATCGTTAAGGGACAGACAGCAAAGAAAACTCTTCTGCCATTCCTGACCTTAGCCATGGCCAAAACCAGGCTGGGAAAAACCAAAATCCTCCTTTAGGTTGTATGTACTGGCAAGTTATCATGGTAATTCTTTCTCCTTTGTACAAGGACTTCCCTTAAAACATACAGCAAAGGAGGAGGTTCTGGTGTTCCTACTTTCATGCAGCTCACCCTCATGCAATTTATTTTCCAATGTACTGAGCTGGTATGGATTTTGCTAAATAACTTACCTTACTACATCCCTGTTTGAGGCCCTCCTCAATTCTAACTATAGTTTCTAGCTTAGCAACCCAAGCTCGCTGTAGGGCATCCACAGCACAACGTGAAGGCTGTGGTTTGACATCTGGAAGAGGGGTTGTGTAAGTTACTTCAGCATTTCTCACTCCAGTCCCATGCATGCCAGCATTACTGGTAAAACACTCAGTGAATCAGATGAAGGCACTGATGCCAGTAAGTTTTTTTTACTCTTGCAGTATATGACTGCAGAGAGGCATCACAACATTGAGAATGAGTACATGGGAAGGAAAACAAGGAGCCAACTTAGTAGCCTCTCTAGAAATGTGGTATTTCAAGGACACAAAGTTTAGTAGTCACTTAGGTTTAAACAAACAAAAAAACCCACCATCTCTAAAAAACTTACCTTGAAAAGAGATTCTGAAAATCTTGATAAGTTTCTAGTTTTGTGCAAGTAGTTCTAAACCTTGGTCTTCAGCAGACAAGAAATTGAAGTGATAGCTAAAGGCTTGTCTATTCTTACACTGCATAGCACCAATCCAGTATTCATCTGTGTTTCCACCAGACTGCTAGTTACCCATTTTCCTGCTGTGCTTGCTAACAAACTTAATGCTAGACTCAACCCAGAGGGAAATTCCTAACACAGCTGAAACTACTCAAGTTATTCAGCTGCATTTAAGCTCTATTATGCTGAGCACTGTACAAAAAAATTTCTGCTCTACTAATCTACTTCCATTAATTTTATCAAATAATCTCATTAAAGTGATGAGTCTTAGCTGGATTTAGTATGACACTTCTTTTAATAAGCACAGCAATTCGCTTCATGGCCCATGAACTGCTTCTCTCTTCCAAAATTCAAACTAACAACTGTCAAGCTGATGCCCTAGCACTGGCAAGCCTAATCAGTTAGCTGAGAACACAGCTTGCTATTGCCACCAGCAGCTTATATATCTGATGATCATAGATTACAGATACTTGAAGTGTGTCCTTACATGCACTGAATCAAATGGCATGAAATCAGTAACCTTAGGTATGAGTCTGTGGCTACATTCTTTAGGTCCTTCTCTGGACTTTAAACTCACTTGTTTCACCTGTAAGTAATTCAGGAATGTTTTGTTCTGTAGCCACCCTAAATGCATACTCAGAGCTTTGTATGCAGAGGACAAATTTCAAATTCTTCAGGGTTCTCAAAAAGTCTATTCACATGCTAAAAATTTTGGGGGCTTTGGGGTTACTGCCTTCAAGAGTTTGTTCAATGTTTCATACCCTACCCTCTCTTCACTGAGAGAAGTCTACTATGTAGCTAGGGACTCCCTAAGAACTACAGAAAGCTTTGTCATGTCAGGTACAACATCATCTTCCTTCTGGCTTAAGACTTACTGCAGGTAGTAACTTCCTACATGATCATCATTCCCTGGGGAAGTTACTCGTATACAAGCTTTAGTACTCTTCTATTACCCTGCCTTGTACGCAAGTGTAGGCACTCCTCAGGAGACCTGCAATCAGTCCACGGTCTCCTTTCCTGCACTTCCTGAAGTTCTCAGTGGGGAGCAAGGGTGCTTGCAGATGAACACCTATCCAACAGCTTTACTCTTCTTCTTCGTTGGAAGTGCCCTCCAGGGTAAATGCAATATACACATTCACTGTTTCTCACCACACTATTTAAATGTAAATAAGCTACTGTTTAAAGTAATTTTATTTTTTTAAACATATACACCATTGGAACACCAACTGATCTTGTTTTTACAACTGCTTTGCTATCTAAGAAATATATGGTTCATAGTAAAACATTAAGTTCTCCAGAATAACACGTCAAATTATTCAATACCCCTTTGTCAAAAGCCTAGACAGTAGGAAGAGATTCACACTTTGACTGGTGACTGTCACTTGGCTCAAGTCATGCTGGTCCTTCAGGCTGAAGGGAGATGATGGAGAAACTGTTACACTGACCAAGGTGCCAGATAAAAAGAGGAGGCTGTAGTTTGCCTTGGTACAGTTCTAGGATCTTTTCAGACTTCTCAGGTTCTTCTGATACTGAACAGTTTTTTCAGTTCAATAACCAGAACACTATGAATTTGGACCAGCACAGACTTAGGGTGGTTTTCTGCTGGCATTGGCAATGTACAAAAAAGGGGGGAAAAAAAAAGATATAAGAATGGCTTTGTCTCATACTTCTGAAATATGCAGCCCCAATATAACGAAATAGTATTTATTCCATCTCGGTGGAATCCTCTAAAGACAAAAACTAAACATATACAAGTTACAGCGATAAAACCAAACATTTTAATTGAAGCCATTAAAAAAAACATGTGAGGCAATATAAATGATAAAATTAGACTTAAGAAGGAATAGCTAGCACTTTCTTAAAAGCTTTAAAACCGCAACAGACACTTTACAAAAGATTTGAGGAAAGAGTAAAATTTCCAAACTACAGATACCGTATAAAGGTAACATCAACAATTATCTTATAAAATACAGCAACAGAGACAAAATGGATACTGAAGCTTCTTTCAAACTAAGCCTTCTGGGGTCTTGGTTAAAATGCATTTTCAAAAACTATTTTAAACAAAGACTAAAACTTCATGTTTTAAATTTACAGGTCCCTGGCATAAACATAGCACTATACACATCTTCCAAACAAGCAGTAAGTACAATTTCTTTTAACCATGCGTGGTGTCATCTTCTACAAAGTCTTTGGCCATTTCTGCTGTGATCACATCAATATGACTAACCTGGTGGAACAAAAAGAAGTATACAGTTATTACAGTACCTCCTGCAGAATAAGACAGCCTTATTTCTAAAGGCTCTGGGACTCAGCAATTGGCCTATAATAAATTTCTAATTTCCTTTAAAGAACATGACAAAGGACATCTGTGAAGATTTAAACTCTTTCAGAAAGGAGACAAATTTTACACTACACTGCAACATAACTAGAAATCCATCACTGAAATGACTAATTCACTTTCAACTCGACTTTCACGTTGAGTCTCAAAGGCACAACTTGATACAGTTCTCAGTAAACACCATAAGTAAAATATATTATTTACCTTGTTTCTGAATTTTACACCATAGAACTTGTCAGCTGACTCAAGGAGTTCAGGCCTAAAAGTTGTTGTAATAAACTGAGCATGTTCAGCTAGTTCCATAATCATATCTAAAAAAACACAAGAATTCTTATTAATGTAATATTTCCAATAAAGTGGGACAGGTCTTAATATGAGACAGGGAAAAAGTCTGCCATTCCTTATTCAAAATGAGGTTTTAGTGAACAAGAAAGTCCAAACACCCAGAAATCAAGAAAGGATCCATACCAGGTTTTTAAATATTATCATTAATTCCAGTACTAACTCTGACAAATCCAGCCACTCGGGAATATCAGTGGGGTATTAAACCTCTCTGATGAAAAGCAGAGTAAGCACTTTTCCAACAATGCAATGAGCTAAAAGTTCATTTTAAAAATCAAACTACACTTAAAAACAGCATTATTTCCACAACACTGAAGTGTAGTAAGGAGACTCTTTAGACACAGTGTACAACACAGACTTTCTACCTAAAACCAAGTTTCAGAAGGCAAAAAGTTAAATTCTAACACGTGTTGGGATATTTTAAAATGTGCCTTTATGATTAAAAGCTTTTATCTTAAACATCAAGGACGAAATGACAGACTATCACTTTCAGCCACAATGATGATGAATAAAGGTAGACAGTTACCTGAAACGGCTTTTCTGTGCTGAGCATCCAAGGCTTGGTCAATTTCATCAAATAAGTAAAATGGAGCTGGATCACATTTCTGGATAGCAAATATCAGGGCAAGGGCCACTAAGGATTTCTGTCCACCTGAAAGTTGCTGCATTTCTCTCATTTCACCCTGCTTCCCTGTGAATGATACCTAAGAAAACAATGCAACAGCAAGATGATTTTGAAATATTAAACTACAACATCACTTGCTATTAATAGTGAATGAACAGGACCAATTAAACACTGCCTTTTAAAAATATAGTTAAAAGGCAATCTAAATGAATATTCAGAGTACTGAAATACAAATATTTTTCTTTACCCTTATGCCAACACCAGTGAACTGGTCTACAGATGGAACACTGCTCTGAGATCCAGATCCCCTTTCACTCTCAGTGCTGCCTTCACCTTCATCCTGGGACTGACTGCCCTCCACATCTCCTTTCTTCATCACTAACGTGGCCTTGCCACCAGGGACTAACTTCTGGAATACTTCACTGAAATTTTTTGACACCTGAAAAAGAAACAGTCAATACACCAGCTCATTTTTACATAATGAAATCAATTGCAAAGAACAGCTGTTTTTACATGATCACACCAAGTATCTGCTTCAAAGCAGAGATCCACATTCATTCTTAAGCACAAGTAGAAGTGAGAAACATACACTACACAGAGCTTGGTTTAAAAACATCTAAGCCAGCTGGTTTTGTACTACGAGAATTTTCACAAATTTTTTTCAAGAAAATGGTAGAAATTAAAACATGAAAGCAGCAGAAGCAAGTATTACTTATTTCAGTAAACTTCAGGTGAGATCTCAGTTAAGCAAATCACCTTTTAAGAGAAGACTTCACATGCTTTGTAGTTAAGATGTTTCAAAAATTCCTTTGTTAACATTAGGAATTACTTTTACTAAATTTGGAGAATGGATTTAGTGCAGAGTTTATTACCAGACATTTCCCAGAAAGGGCTGTAACACACTACAAAGAGATTCACCAGAAAGGAAGTATTTAAGATGTTTAAAGCAAAGCTAGACTTGCAATACAACTAAGGCAAGCACCTATTTAACATGCTAGCCTATTTTTTTTTTTTTCAGTATTTAAAACACCCACAAACATCAAGTTACATGATACTGCCACCTTATTATTATAGAATAGATATCCTTAATATTTGTTTCTTCCCATATAGATGCTACATAACGGGACAATTTTATTTCAGCATCAGTGCCTTTACAATTGTTGCTATTTTGTTACCTGTTTGAAAGTCAGCTGAATAGCTTCGTATTTCCTGAGCTCGAGGACATTCATCAGCTCCATGATGGATTTGTAGCCCCTGTCCAGTTCCTCTTGTCTTTTTATCAATTTTTCCTTCTGCTCTGAGAAATTCACAAACTGATCTAAAGCTTTTTTATTAACATGACTGTATTTCTTCAGTTCTGTATTGCACTGCTCCAGTTTGCGGAATAACTGTAAATTAGAAATATTAACATATCAAAGTAACTTGCAATTCTAGACACATTTGACACTCAAGATGTATGTGACACTAATATTTCAGGTTGTGAAACATGAAACCAAGCACACTTAGTACCTGCTTTAAACTTAAAGTCTGATACTTTTCAAAAGCCTCCTGTGGAAGTGAACCCAACTCTCGGATTTTCTTCATGCATTCCTCTTTCTTCTTGAGGAGCATGCCTTGCCTGTTAGTCATTTTTTCAAGTTCTTTTGTGTCGTGGTTAATGGCATCCATATGCTCCTTTTCCATGTTCTTCCAGCGTTCCATGCTCTTTTGAAGTTCTTTAATTCCTGCTTCTGTTTTGTCAATAGAATTATCCAGATCTGACATATTGGGAGAGAACACAAAACCCAAAATGGTAAGCCCTACATACCTGCATAAAATCAGCAATTATCCAATCAAGTGTTTATGAAACAAAATTATAATCTAAAGAAAAAGATCTGTTGAGGAATAGAAAGCTAATTGTAAGACAAAAAGCTGAAAATCCCTCTCTTCCCTTTCCCGTGAGTACATGGCTTAAAAAAAGCTAACAAACATACCAAGGTCATATTGTTAAAAGTCTAGAAAGAGAAGCAAAAAATTTTGAGGCATACAGATGCTATTTCCTATTGGACAGCAACTTAGTTTTAGGATATTATAGACAAAATTCAAGAACAACTAAGCAAGATCATGCATGTTATGAAGGTAGCTTCAAAACTACTATGCCCTGAAACCACAAGTCTGTTATCACCAACACAGACTTCCTGGTATTATAGTGTGCAATTGTGGACACTTTCATTTATGTATGACATGCACAAAATCTTGTTTCACTTATCTTAAGTTAGTTCCAAAAATCTGTTACACACTACGTAACTACTGCAGTATATTTTAAATTAACAACTACTTCTCTTATTATGGTCTATTTCTAAACCAAAACATGGCATGCGTGAACTTTCAAAACCTTAGAGATTTTTCTTCGAAAAAAATGATGCTACCAACCATCTGACCGTGCCAGTGTATCTTTCACTCGTTTGTTGATAGCCTCAAGTTCGGATGTTGTGGCAGTAAGAACTGTGCCACCTTCTGTTTCTCGTAGCTCATTCAGTTCCTATGGGACACAAAGCAAATGCCACCAAGCTTCAGCATGGAGGGGAACAGAAGTCTAAGCCAGGCAAACAAGTCATCTGCTACTCTACATATAACTGTATTAAATATTTTAGTAGAGTTTTAGAAAATAGTTAGATTTTCAAACAAATCTGTCATTATGATAACCCTATTTACACATAGGCTACATGTGTAGAGCAGGATTTCTGTCAAAAATCCACATGCCTAAAATACTATGCTGAAATGTAAATAAAACACTTAGCTTGGATATAGGGAAGCACAACTTACCACAGATAATACAGGGTAATGAATGAGTATTTTCCAAATTATTGTTATTGTTATTATTATTATGTTAAAACCCTGGAAATAAACCAAAAGCAGATTGCAAAATGTGTATTTAAGAGAAAATCCTTACTTGTTCCACTTGATCTAAGCGTTTTCTCAGATTCTCATTGAGATATGTTTCAACTCTTGTGATAATGCCTTCTAGTTTAATCCTCTCATTCAAAAGTTGTCTGTTTTCCTAAAAAAATAAGAGTACACTAAATGCCTTAACAGACTCCTAAACAACTTTTTCCTTTGTCAAAAAAATTAAGACAAAAACCCCACTCTTTACACAATTCTGTGTATTAAAATATCACACAATTCTGTTACCCTAATTTTAACAGGTAGAAAGAACAGTAAGCACTTTTGCAGCTGTCCAATGCAAAAGTCAACCACACAAATCAGTAGTTTCTTAAACTGCACTAGCATCTCAATCCAACTCTTAAAACACAGAAGACTTTTAGAGAGTATACTTAAGACGACTTAGTATTTTTTCAACAACATGGGTGTCAGACAAAACCTTAGTTTTCGTCTCATCTACCATGTGCTTAAAGGCATCGTTTTATTTTCCCACACTGTAGATCATTCACATTATATCTATTTGTATTTATTGTTGCAAAGTCCAAGAGCAGGAGCAAGAAAACTGTGATGATTCCAACAAAAATAGCTGTAATTCTCACATGATAAAGCTAGTAAAATTCACCCACCATTTGAGATAAACATGTAAATACAGTTTGCAGGTAAGAAAACTCCAATATGTCTACCTACTACTGATGAAACACTACTTTTTTCTTTACACTATATTCCTACGTGGCTTGTCATACAAAAGGAGAAAAGTAAGTTTATCGGGAAGAAAGGTACTGCATTTAATGACAAGACATTTTGATGTCCTTACTTGCTGTAGTTGTCGAATTTCATCATTAAGAGCATCCACACGTTTCTGATCTTCAAGACTGAGCTGAGACAACAAATCAGTCCCCAGTTCTGCTTTTAATGATTCTCTAGTTGACTCCATAGCATGTAAACTTGCCTCCAAGCTCTGCAAACTGCGTTGCTGTGGAACAGATTAGACAGAATCATTCCTCAGAGCAATCTTATTTATATGAATTTTACTTTTCTGTTTGTGAACATTTTTTGTGACATACCTCTAGATCTTTTCATATTTCATGTTAACCAGAAAGTAATACAAATTTATCGGTAATATTAGTGAGAAAAATAAATATAAAACCAGTAACACCTTTTAATATCCCCGTACCATATACCTTAGGCATAAATGTTTTTTCAGACTGTTGCCTCTTCTCCTTCAGCATTTTCATCTCTGACAAAATACTGTCTCGAGAGGCTTTGAACTTTCTCTGCTGTGTCTCAATTTGCTGCATTTGGTTCATTAGCTGGTCAATCTCATTATTAATCCATACTGTGGGCTAAGGAAAACTCTTGTCCTTGTTTTAAAATATGTTTTACATCTTTCTAGTACTTTTGTATTGTGTTATAAAAGTTATTGTCAGACTGCAGTAACAGCTGTTATTACAGTCACCGATCTACCACGGCTGAAGGGTACGCCACATAGGAATTTCTATCGGTTAGATGAGCACTCTACCTACATCCCCCATAGATCCCTCCTCAAAAAGAAACAGAGGCCTAAAGATTTTTACTTAAATGATAGCAAGAAAGATTTTTCAGTTCCAAAATCATAGTCCTGTTTATAAGTTAAGTTATACTGAAAGCAAAGGGTCCAACAGGTAGCTGGAATTTAACCACAAGCAGCAACCAATTCCTAGTTACAAAAAGCAGGCTACCTGTACAACGCACACTGGAATTAGCGTTAAAATTTTAAACCATATGCCTACATATTTGAAAATTAAAGAAAGATCTAAGGAAGGAGAAAATGCCACATTTAATACATACTTAATTGTAGATACACAAATTGGGTCCTGCAAGTACTAAAAATATAGCATGAGCCAGAAGAGAGAGTGAAGATTAACACAGATAACAATACCTGTTATAGTAGTTAATACAGCAAACTCTAGAAGAAATAGAAAGCCTCATAGTTTAGGGTTTAACCTCATCTCTAAGCTTTAAAGATCAAGATCAAATTTTAATGGGGACAAATTACTCAAGATCCTTTTTTTCTGAAGCCTACAGTGCCAGCTACTCCCCGAAGCAAACCATTGGACAAGGTGTATGTCTTTACTTTTCAGTCAAGTTTCCCCAGTACAGCAGTTTTACCAAAAAATTAATAGCATTGGTATAGATACTATTTCTTAAGTAGTTGCATTGATCTAAAAATTATTTTTAAAAAAGAATGCAATTCAGGCACATAAACAATGGATATGTTTTAAAATCTGATATTTTCAGTGGTTGTCCACCAATTTTCACATGCAAGGGTTTTGTTCGTTGATTTGTTACTAAAATCCCTACAAGTAATGAGGGGTGCACAAGTAATAGTCAAAACAAATGCCACAGCTAATATGTAACATTAACAAGTCTCCTGTTCTTCATCTATTACTGTAGCTGCAAAACAAAAGCTTTGTCATCACACCACCTTTCCCCAAGAACAACAAAAGGATATTTTCAATGTTTCTGCGTAAGTTTTCATTGAGTTTTGCTTCAAGTTCACCAAGTTCTTCTTCTGCCTTTCTAACATCTTTTTGCAATTCAAGCCGAGACTTCCTTGTGTCGTAATAACCTCCAGTCAAAGCACCACGATGGCTGACTTGATCACCTAACAGCATAGCAGAATGAGACTATAACAGAGCATAACAAGACCTAAGAGCATAACAGAATGAACTGCACACTATATGCTCTATGTTATATAGTTCAGTTCATAATGTTCAGAGCAGTTTCTACAATACAACTTAGCAGATTAACCAGAACATTTCAACTAACCTACAGAAGCGCTGCATCAGTATCTGGAATCACATATGTATGTTTACCATAATTAGGGAAATGTTTATTTCAGTATTCAATTTAAAATGTGTTTCCTTTCTGAAGACCAACACAGACTGCTATGATCTCCCTTAAGCATTAGCTAATTATTTTTTTAATGACTTCTGAAACCATGCAGCTTGAAGGGAAAAAAACCCCTTAGATTAAGGGAAAAATGCAGATGCCTAGCACTACCATCTTAAAAAAAAAAAAAAATCTCAAATCTTCTGTGAGGGAGAAAACAAAAGAGAGGCTGAATAATTAGCATCTGTGGCTTAAAGAGTAGGCTGTTACTGAAAAATTAATCATTTCCTCCTCAGACATCTTTAGGAATTTTTCAGCTGCCCAGTGGAAAAGGATCTGGAAGTGCTGGTTGACAGCCAGCTGAACATGAGCTGGCAGTGTGCCCAGGTGGCCAAGAAGGCCAACAGCATCCAGGCTTCTATGAGAA
>NW_010555545.1:36564-46968 GCF_000687285.1 Phaethon lepturus
AAGAGTGTGACCAGCAGGAGTAGGGAAGTGATCATTCCCCTGTACTCAGCACTGGTGAGGCCACACCTTGAATCCTGTGTTCAGTTTTGGGCCCCTCACTACAAGAAGGATGCTGAAGTGCTTGAGCATGTCCAGAGAAGGGCAATGAAGCTGGTGAGGGGTCTGGAGCACAAGTCTTATGAGCGGCTGAGGGAACTGGGGTTGTTTAGCCTGGAGAAAAGGAGGCTGAGGGGAGACCTCACTGCTCTCCACAACTACCTGAAAGGAGGCTGTAGCGAGGTGGGGGTCAGTCTCTTCTCCCAAGTAACAATCCATAGGACAAGAGGAAACAGCCTCAGTTTGTGCCAGGGGAGGTTTAGATTGGATATTAGGAAAAATTTCTTCACCGAAAGGGTTATGAAGCACTGGAACAGGCTGCCCAGGGAAGTGGTTGAGTCCCCATCCCTGGAGGTATTTAAAAGACATGTAGATGTAGTGCTTAGGGACATGGTTTAGTTGTGGACTTGTCAGTGCTAAGTTAAGGTTTAGACTTTATGATCTTAAAGGTCTTTTCCAACCTAAATGATTCTATGGTTCTATGACTTTAAGACACAAAGACACAACAATAAGCCTGCAGGGAATCTACCCAAGAACAGGCAATCAACAAGAGATACAGATTATTTCAGAGAACGTAACA
Organism: Phaethon lepturus; assembly: GCF_000687285.1. NCBI lineage: Eukaryota > Metazoa > Chordata > Aves > Phaethontiformes > Phaethontidae > Phaethon > Phaethon lepturus. Next base: position 37,241 of record NW_010555545.1, read on the forward strand.
TGTAAATGTGTCTACTACGCAGAAGAATTCACCTTGCACTTGTCAGTAATTAAGGCCATACATTTGGACCCTAAACACTGGTTTAAGTTTCTGTAAAGCACCATAAATACTCCAGGAAAATAAATGCCTATTAAATTGCATAAAACAAATTGGATGAATACAAACCTAATCTGCTTTACAATTCTCAGGGTGGAGACACATATCTACAAACTTTTAGATCATTAGACAATTCAATAGCTTGTGAAGAAACTCTGATGTTCAAGTGCAACTTTGAACATCTCAGTCAAGTATACTGTTATTTAAAATAATCTTATTTTGACAACACTAACAGATCATGTTTAATGAGGCTCACATTACAGGGGTCACACTTTGACAATAAATAATTTATTAAATGGCAATATTTACCTTCCAGAGTAATACAATCCATAGTGAAAGCTCTGGCCAGCTGGGTAGACACTTCCATGCTACGACAAATTAGAGTCTTTCCAAAAACATGTTTGAAAGCTTTGTCAAATCTTGGATTGTATCTCAGTTTACTGATCATAGGAATAGCATCCTGAAGCGACAGTGATTTTAATGAGAAGAGCACATTGATACAAATATGGCAAGTATACCTCAACTAATTCATACACAGAATTCAAGACAGCCCTGGAAAAAAGAAACTACCATCAAGAGTAAAAAGAGAATAGAATTTCTGAAAGTGTAGCGTATCTCAAATTCACTGAACATTAACTTCGGCTTCACTATCAATAAACTTCTAGAACGAAGACTTCTGGAGTTGCGTATATCATTATCTACATAAAACCTTATGTCAAACCTTAAACTCAAAGCACAACATTGCGAATGATACTTCAGAAATAAACAGCTGTCAGTTGGTGAAAGGATGACACACTGACTGAACATTCCCAAGACAAACACATAAACACTATGGAAATCAAGTGCAAGTTTTTGCAATTTTAGCTTTTAACACCTAGGCTTGAGCCTTAAATCAACTAAGAGTCTGCCAGGAATCTCATCTGAGTATTAAATTGCTACTAAAACAAGTTGAGTAAGTATCATAAATTGGCAGTAATTTTTTTCCTTCAAAAAAGAAGACACAAACACTAACACAGTTTTACTAGTAAAGCCCTCCCAAAGTAAGCAAGTTGGACTGCTTCCTATTTATTTTCCCTACCTTTATCTGAGGAAAAAAGAAAAAAAGAACGTATTTTTAAAATAACTTATTCTACCATGATTGTTGTAGGAAGCAATTAACATTTACATCATTAATTCACTACTAAAATTTCAAATAAGAGCAGATACCTTTCAAGAAAGGTATTTCAGAAGTACTTTTTGAATGGCTGTCACTGAAGGTTTATTTATGCATTTTTAAATATAAAAACACAACATGACACTACCCTCCTCTACAGCTTTTGTCCATGGCAGCATTTCAGTGTAAAGAGTTACAATTCAGTAATTCAGGTAATTATCAGTTATCAGGTTACAAGAAAATTCTACTTCTTTTTAGTATCACCTATTTGCTTGGAAGGTGAAGTTTAAAGAGGAAATACCTGGTAGAAAAGGAAGTATTTTCATATAACAGAGTTTTTAATACGGAAAAGCATACATTACTGCAGTTATTTAACAGTGGACATTCAACAGCAAAGCAAGTGGTGGACAATAAGCAATACACACACACACTTCAAAATACGTGGCTTTGCAATTATGAAGTAGAGGAAGGTTCAAAAGAAACTCTAACTCACATTAGTCTCAGGATAAGCAGTATCTCTAACATCCAGCTTGTTCAGAGGGAGGAAAGTAACTTCTCCAGGAAGGTTCATTTTGTTAAATTCCATCAGGATCTTTGTACTGACCTCATCCGAATCCACAATGTGATAAAACAGCCTAATTAACAAGGCCAACAAAGAAGCAAAACTTTACTGTGCTAAAAGCACTAACATATTTGTATGGGAACAGTAAGCATGCAGGTACCATTAAAAAACACATCAATATAAAGCTGCATTGCATTTTTTTCTTCAAGTGTGTGCCTTAGAACAAGCAAGTGGATACACACTATTCACTCTCATTAAAATGGGATCAGCCAAGAATTTTACATTCCAACCTCCAGTCAACAAGAGCAGCTCAATATGCATACACTGTCACCATGTACACAGCCTTTTTTGGTCCAACTGCAAACCTCTGTCTTCTGTGCCATTTCAATATACCACCTTCAGCTCCCTTCGCATGGATGTACAGAATTTGCATCTGATGTCTCTGTACACAATCAACAGAAACAGAGACCTCATCTATCTCCCTGTGATTGGGACTAGCATCAGAGGCATTGCAGTAAGTGATCTTTCTTGTGCAAGTTCAACTGCTGCTTGTTACTGCTTTTTCCCCAACTATGGGGCACAACAGGATTCAGACAGAACTGTGAAGTACTTTGAAGAGATACCCTTCATACAGACACAGATGTTTCAGATGACGGACGGCATTTCAAATTGTGGTAGCATCAACATTTCTACATGATCTTGCAAACTATCACATAACCTCTGTCCTCCTTCCTGGCCTTATGCCACTATCTACGTTCTCATGAGAAGAGTTTGTATGAATACTCATGAATTGGAACTGGGAACCAATCACACAAAAAGACAATTTAAATTCATTTGAAGTGTCAGATGCTGCACAAAGCGGTCGATCATGCAACAGGCATTTCTACAACATACATTACACACAGACTCCTTAACACTCAACATTTTTTCAGATAGCTTTTGTATAGCAGTTTGACAGTTTAGAAAGTCTCCTCACCAATGAGATTTTCTAGTGTAAGCAAAATAATTCTTGTTATCGTTGAAACGTCGGCATTGCTTATTGTAGAATTTTCCACACCAGAAGATGCTGTCTACTTTATTCAACGTAGCTCAGCCCCACCACCAATCCTTCTGGTGTCAGAAGTGTGGGTCTGGGGCCTTTTTTGCAGGTCTCTGCATGATTTTAGGTTGGGGATGGGGGCGGGGGGGTTGGTTGTTTTTTTGTTTTTTTGTTTTTTTTTTTGTTTTTTTTTTTTTTTTTTTTTTTTTTTTTGTTTTTTTTTTTTTTTTTTTTTTTTTTTTTTTTTTTTTTTTTTTGACAAGATCAAGAGTAGCTAGGATTAACTTTTAAAAGGGCAGAATTCTTCTTAGCTCCTTGAAGGAGTAGCAGTTTGATCATGCTATGTAGAAGGCACTTTGACCAAAAAAAAGGACAAAAGCTCAGGTTTAAAAGAATAAAACTTTCAGCAGCAACTGTCACCAACAACTACATTGTAATGCTGCATCTGCTTTAACTTAAGTAACACTCAAGAGCATGTAATTACCTGTTCCCTGCAGTAACTTCAACACAAGTGTAGAAAGCTGGTTCGCATTCAAAGTTATTCATCACAATGCCATGATAGCCATTTAGAACATGCTGGTTTATGCCTTTTCGACGGAAGTGCTCCAAAACTTTGTTTATGCTGTCTATACCATTCAAAATGGCCTGTTAAGATAAAACTCATTATTGCACTGCAATTAAAAGATATAGAAGTAATACCCACTTTACCTTCAATTTTGTGAAAGTCATAACCTTCTTTTTCGCAGAGCTCCTGCTAACTAACCTACAGCTCTAAAAGGAAGACACTTAAATATTTGAGTCTGCCATTTTCCAGGTGCTTTTGTTTTGGGTTTGGTTTTGGGTTTTGTTTGTGTTTTTTTAAGCAAAAAGGTATCAGAAAAAATTTTAGAAGTATTCCATTTCTACCTCGTCTCCTTATCCCTCCTCAATTACCTTGAGCTTGCAAAATTAATTTCCAAGTAGTTCTAGAGCTATAAATATTTGAAAAATTCAGCTAACAAATATGATTTGTCCATTTTGACAGTAAGACCATAACCAAAAGACGTAATGGTTATGTCTTTCAGATGTAACTATGACTTGTCCTTTAAGAATGAGAAGGAAAGTTTCCACAAAGAGTTCTCAATCACAAGGTATCTCACCTTTCCTGTTGCTGCTCTGAGAAGCTGCTGTTTCTTTTCTAAATCCTCTCTCTTTGCGGCAAGAGCTTGTTGTTCTGCATTCTCTTCTCTCCACAGGTAACTACAGAACAAAAATAATTGAGATATTTTAAATGTGAATGAAGTCTAAGGATTTTTTTTATTATTATTATTCTCAAAGACTGCTAGTCTAATGGGAAGGTGAAGTGCAGGAGTTCATACATGGCTATATTTAAAAAACATACCTACACGCCATGTTAACAACTACACAGTTGGGGTCCTTCACATTAAGTGAGAGTCAGACATATTTCAATTAGTTACTAACTTTCTTTCACTCTGTAGTTCATCCTTTTTATTTTTCACTTCATAGTATTTTCTGTCCAGTTCTTCAACGCGAGCCTTCACTTCATTAAGGTCCTGGTCCAGTTTCTAACACAAAGAAAAGAACAGTATGAAACTACAGGTATCTTCAAAAAAAATCTTTCTTTTATTCAATAGTAAATTACTACTTAGAATTCAGAAACTATTTCTACAAACGTGTTCACAAATTTTCAAACTGTAAAAGCACTAAGAAAAAAAATACATCTTTGTAAGGGAGCAGTAACAAGGTGAAGTTATCAAATAGATTACAAGGCAGGCACTGAGTTGAACTGTGCATCTAGGTATTACCATGAAATGGCTCACTGTATATCACGGTAAGAAACTGAATCAAAATAGTAGCCGTCATGCACATAACTATGTGTAATCACACCCTGAAATACCATTTCTGATAAGAACATACATACCAGTTTTGCATACCATGCCGTACTGCTATTATTAAAAAAATCTTAGCTTGCTCTCCAGCAGTACTACTACTTCACCATGCCTGCTGTCAACAGCATGCCATTTAAGCTAACGCACAGACATCCTCCCCTTGCTCATTTAACACTTGTCATTTTCAAAGCAGCTCAGGGCTAGCTTTGAAACTCAGATAATGTTTCCATAGTTATCAGTGTGCAGGAGACTTAGCTATGTTCTCAAAACATGGCAAAGTTTTTCCAACCTAACTCTGCAAACTCTCCATCATGTTCATCCAAGACATCTCCCCTTTGAACAACAAAAAGCTATATAACTCTTAGCCTGAGCATAAACCAACCTTCCTTAAGGAGAAAAAGAAAACTAAGTCATGTTTATAAAAGGCATCAAAGGCCACCTCAAACATAACCTCTTAAATACTACAGAATCCCTACTGAGCAATACAGTACAAACAGCCAGTGGTAAATGCCATTTCCGTCACTCACCAACTCTGTGAAATCATTACTTTGCTAATGTGGGCCTCATCCAAACACTATTTTAGCAGAACACCATCATCTTTGTACAACTACATTCCTAGATTTTGTCAGACTGATCCTTGATTTCAGTAGATATATTACACAAATAACAGTATTAGCACATACAGAGTAGCAGCATTGGCGCTGGATGCTCTCCTACCATAAGCAGGAGTTTTCACTCCTGTAGCTCCTAGGAGAAGTGGTACTTTCAGATCATACAGCTGTATTTGTACAGCTGTATTTGCAGTGTAAAAGCTGTTTCTGAATGGAAATTAAAATCTAAAAGTTGTGCAGATAATACTGAGATTAATCTTCTAACATGAATAGGGACGTAACTTCTAACCAGCTGCAATCTTGTGCAAAGGTGCAGTGCTTGCAGCACAGTGTAAAAAAAATCCTGTGTTTAGGGAAAATAAGAGAAGAGGCAAAACAACCAATGTAGACCTCTACAAAAACCTAACAAATCATCATCTATATGAAATGGTCATGTTCAGTATAGACAAGAGCAAGTCAGATCTGTGTCTCTTCCTGAAAACTCAGGCCAAACACTTTGGGGAAAGTACCAGAAAGAAAGTCAACATATAGTGTGAAGCTAGATGCAGTGCTAAAGGGAAATTTAAGTTTATCTGCAGATGTTTTCAGTAATCCATTTTTAAAAGACCCCACCCATCCAGAAAGTCTCATCTTCCTTATAAATAGGCAATTAGGTCCAAGATTAGATTGAGTGTTTAAGTCTTCTCTCAAAAATACTGAGAAGTAGTAAGCTGAAAACTTACACTGTACTGTTCCAAATTTTTCTCCTTGTTTGCCTCTGTATCCTCTAAATCCTTGTGTATAGCTGCAATCTGACGCTTCTTGTCATTGATGGCTTGATCTAAAGACTTCAGTTCTTTCTTTATCCACTTATCCCTTTCTTCTTTGGAAGTAAACTGGCTTCCTCGACCTTGTTTTGCATAAAGATCTGTTCTTTCCTGCGTTGCCTGTGCAAGTCTATTTTGAGAAAGGAAGGACATGCTGTATTATAAAGAAATCTTGAATTTTTTAAGACCAAGCATCAAGAACTACTCTAAGAACTTTCAAAAGTGTCAAACCAGGCTCTAAAATCTAAGCACCAAATCAGTAACAGAAAGGAAAGGATCACATTATACACCATACAATTACCCAAAAGACTTCACAAAAGTGGTTAAGCTTAAAAACTAAGTTCACCAAACACTGTTCTGGTCACCCAACAATAAAGGAAGCTTTTTAGAGACCATCTGTAAGTACATATAGCTACCCCATTCTCAAGCAACAAGTGCAACTCTTGAATTAATTACACATACGGATAGTACTGATAGTATCTTGGGTGGGGGGGTTTAAATGCTTTGACTCCCCATTCTAGAATGCCACACACCTAGCAATTCCCCTCTCTTCTCTTTCTTTTACACTGTTGAATTTCGGCTCCGTTTCTGCCAATTCTTTCTGCTTCTCCTCAATTTTCTCAAGAAGCTTTTGCCTCTCTTTTAACAGTCTTTTCTGAAAGTCAAACAAAGCAGTATTTAAAGTTAGGTACTATCAGGAACTGTATTATTAGATAAATACACACTTCTAAAGAATAATTTAATTTTAAGATTGCAGATGCCATTGCTTATCTGACACTACACACTGTTTCAACACTTAACAGAAGTGAATTCAGTTCCAACCAGGACAGCAAAGTAGCTGAACTATGCAAGCAAAGAAGGTCTGTATGGGCCAAACAACCAAGTTCAAGTTAGTGCTACAAACAAAACCCTCCTTCCCAATAACTGCAGCAATTAAGAACAGAATTATAGGTGCTTGATTTTGCAACATGCAGAATGATAAAGGACCGTAACACAGGAGTCTATGTGTACATCCCCTAGAAGCACACTGAAGACATCACAATACACTAAGAAATCTGTCCAGCAAACCTCAGAAAATGAAAGGCCACAGACTAAAAAAAACACTTCAGTGTACAAGTATGCCACCTTGTGCCAATGGCATTTTAAGATTTCATCACTGTTACGCACCCTTTGTTCACTGTTGCCAGCTAACTCATCCTGCAGGTCTTTAGCCTTCAGCTCTAATTTAGTCCTCTGTTTAATCTGCTCTTGTCTCTCAGCACTAAGTTGTTCTTTTTCTTCTTTCATTGCTGAAATCTTCGTCTTCAGTTCTCGAACTTGCCGTTCTATTTCCTATGCAAATTTAAGCATGTATTACCTTAAACATTGCATACACATTTCAGTATCTATCAAAACTCACAAGATCATTATTATGCAGATCAAGATACACTACAACTGTGAAAACATGGAATTTAACATGTTTAAAAAAAAAAACACACACAAAAACACACATACCACCACCACCCCCAGAACCACAAAGCAAAACACACCTCTGGAGAGCCTTTGTCAAAAGTATTTTTACCTCCATTTTATCTCTAGCATCTTGCTGGGCATCTCTGAGCTGCCTGGATTTCTCACCACTTGTCTCTCGTTTGGCAGAAAGCTGTATGGAAATATCATCATTAGCTTAAGTAGCAAGATTCTGTAGCAGTTCCAGAAAGAAAGTAATTTGTTAAATTAGTGAAGAACATTGACAGGATTCTATCAAGGAATGCAAGGAGACGTTGACAAAAAGTAAATCAACGGCTCATGTTATATTTTGTATTAGCCAAGATGTTTTACCTCATCAAGCTTAGCTCGGGTTTCATTAAGCTCCTGATTATAAATTGTGTATTCTAATGCTCTCCTCATTTTATCCCATTTCTGGTACTGAGCCAGCTCTTCTTTCTCCTCTTCTAGGGTATGCAGTCGCTCTTCAATGTATTTCAACAACTCATTGATCTTCTCTCGCTTGCCCTCTTTAGGAAAGATGACAAGATTGAAGTTCAGTTAGACACTGTAATACATTCCCACACCTTCAAAGCTATTCAGTCTCCTCCAGTGATTAACTATTTGTCAACATTTATGAAATGCGAGAAGAGCCCATGTCCAGAAGTGCCCCCAAAAAAACATCCTAACAGCAGAACTGTTGATACTAGTTACGTAACGCAACACAAACATGTACTCTCTTGGCTCACACACCAAAAATAATTATAGACTACATAAACTCAAGTATTTGCATAGCAGTAGATATCCTGATTTTTGGATCACTGCCAGCTGACATCACTTGTGTTTTAAGCAGTACAAATATCCCTATTAGCCTAGCTATAGGTTTTATTACTAAAAGCACGCATGAAATCACTTACTAAACCTTTTGAGATATTTAAAATTTAAGGAAGAAATATGACATGCTCTATACCATCAACATACCACAAATAAAATCTATCTAGCAATAAGCTTTAATGAAAAAGCCATAAACCTTTAGAGTTAACAGAACTACTGTGGCATAAAACATTCCTTTCTTAAACTTTTACCTGTTTCTTTCATTAGTGAAATACTCTCTTCTTTACGTTCATCGTACACTCTGGTACCAGCTACTTCTCTTAGTAACTTCAATCTTTGAGAGTCAGGAGCTGTGGCCATCTGGTTGATCTGAAAATTCAAGATCTACGATTTCAATAGCCTGCTCTGGATTCATGGCTTACCGCAACAGATCAAAGATGGGGCTTTTTTTTGCTGTGCCTGCTTGCCTGAGGTTTTTGAAGGAAGATTCAGATACCTAGTACATACCATACTGCTTGCCTTTTGACACAGTTACTTTAGGGTGGTAAGTATTCTGCTTGTAATGAATTTTGTTGGTTTTCAAATGCTACCAGTTATTGCTAAAACTCAAGATACCAATATTACATATACTGAAGAAATCATTACCCACTCAAAATTATATATCGAGAAACTCAAGCTTGGGCTTGTAAGACCTGGTGCTAAACCAACTAGTTTAAATGTCTCCATAAAACACACCAAAACTTATAAATCTTAGAATAATTCAGGTCATGAAATATTCATTAATCCAACATTAAATCAAGTCATACAATTAAAGCAAATGTAAAACTCACTTTACTTCAATAGAATTCCAATGGTTGCATGATTTGTATTATATTAAAACCAGTACACCTATTTTGGCCATGAGTCATGTGCACCAATCCCCAATACAAAACACAAGTGACTTTCCAGCTAAGTTGTTTCTTCCAAATACACACATTCAGCTGTATAGGAAAATTTATCCTGAAAAACATCTAACAGACTACTGCTGGGTCACCACTTCTGCCATCAAGTTCTCCTCAAGCCTCCCACATTCCCCTTTTAAGTATGCCTTTCAGTAACGTTTTGGAGCTGCCAGTTATCAGTGTGTATTGGGTTTGCGTGGCAGTTTTGGTAGTGGTTGCAGGGGTGAGAAGCTGCTAGAAGCTTCCTCTGTGTCCAATACAGACCCACTGCTGGCCAAGGCCAAGCCAATCGGTGACGGCGGTAGTGCTTCTACGATATCTAAGAAAGGG